>NC_091475.1:102723497-103027497 GCF_036971445.1 Narcine bancroftii | reverse complement strand
GACCTCCCTGCTAGATTATTGGGTGTGTGTGTATGTGAGGGGTGGGGCGGGGGGGGGGGGGGGTGTGGGGGAAGCAAACCTCCCTGCTAGATGATTGATTGGGGAACCAAACCTCCCTGTCAGGTGATTTGGGGGGGTGGGGGTGGTGAAAAACAAACCTCCCTGCAAGGTGTTTGGTTTCTCTCACATTCAGGTACAACTTGTCCCATTTGTACAGGTCACTCCTTCCCCAGGAAAGTTCCAATGATCCAAAAACTTGAAACCCTGCCGCCTACACCATCACTTCAGCCATGTATTTGTCTGCACTATCTCCCAGTTCGGACCTCCTTTCCAAGCTTGTGGCACAGGGAGTAATCCAGAGATTACCATCTTGGAAGTCTGCTCTTCAACCTCTTTCCTAACTCCCTAAAATTAGTTTGCAGGACATCTACCCCACTCCTGCCTGTGTCATTGATACTAATATGTACCACAGCCTTTGGCTGATCACCCTCCCCCTGAAGAATATTCTTCACCTGCTCAGAGGCATCCTTGACACAAGCAACTGGGAGGCAACACACTAGATTGGAGACTTCTGAGGCTCAGAGCCAAGCACAGTGCTATTGGTGTGACTACTACTGTCTGGCCCAGATTACTGAGGGGAATAGCCTCAGGGGTACCCTGCACTGCCTACCTGTCTGCTTTCTCCTCTTCTGACTATTACCCAGCTACCTTCCTCCAGCCTCCATGGTGTTATTGCATCCTTGTAATTCCTGTCTCTCACCCTCTCAGCCTCCTGAATGATCCAGAGTTTAGCCTGCTCCAAATGCCTAACACAGTTTGTAGGGAGCTGCAGTTGGATGCACTTCTCATAGATATAGTCGTCAGAGATGGTGTTGCCTTCCCTGATTATTTACATTCTGAAAGAGGAGCATGTCCCTTCTCAGCTTTTCTCTTCTATTTGGGATCAGCTTTTTTTTGCTGTTGTCATACATGTTATTCATATTGAATTTATGCAAATATAGAAATTATGATAGTTAACAGAATAGATTTCAGATTTTTCATTTAGTATATATGCTGATCTTGTTAAATGTTTATTCTTTTCTAACTCACAAGACCACTGCTAAACTTTGTGGACTGACACATACTTGCTAATTTTATTTTTATATATATATATATATAAAAGCACAAACGATAACCCTATGTCAATATAGAGAGCCAGAGGTAAACTAGGGAAAATTGAAAAGTATACTGAAATTCAGTTGCACATTTCATATGCGCTATTTTAATGCCATGTGGGATGCACCTGGAACATACAGCCACATCTTTATAATGCAAACAATAGTATTCATTTCCTTTGTGGATATTCATAAGCTATGAGTGCAAGCATCCTGAAAGCAGCTGCTTCTGATTAAAGACATGTCTGCTCCTTTATACTAGAAGGGCATTTTGTTGGCTGCAACCTCGGATGGATGATATTCAATAATACCAAAGTTAGTAGAAGCCACAGCAAACCTCGGGTGGCAGCTGGTATTCCAATTTTTTTGGTGCAGCTTGATTGACATGTAGGAGAGATGCATTCAATTTGCAAGAATTGCTAGAAGCTGACCACATAGATATTGAAGAAGTTTTCCTCAAGCCAGGGTCTGAGAAAAGTTTAATGGGTCCATTGTGGTCAACATCAAGTCCATCTTCTCAACATCTCCTCTTTCAGCTTTGCACACAACTCCATGCAGTGGAACTCACTCGCTGAACAATATTCCTCATGGATCTAACGAGTATTGTCACATCCCACCACATCTCAAGCATGCCATTACTCGAAGCATTACATCTATTTGCATCACTTGCAAATCCACACTGGCAGTTTTGTATCAAGAACATTATCCAGAAAGTTCACAGACATTTGCCAAGACTAACATAATTAGTTTGATCATGTGGCATATATCTCTGGCAGCAACAAAAAACTAGTAGTAAGCACCTCTGCCTGTTAACACAACATTCTGTAGTAAGAGCTCTGGCTATTATTGATGTAGCTTGCTCAGAAATCTCTCATTCATTATAACACTTACAGCCACCAGTTCAGACTCCAGGCAATTGATGGACATGCACGATGAATCGATTTGGGCATTAGAAGATCTGTGGTCGAATGCCAAGGAGATTGGATTCCATCTCATGGAGATTAGAGCCTCTCCTTTCTGTCATGGAAGTAGTGATAAGCTAAATTCACTGTAGACCCAGCCATTGCTCAGCTTCTAAAGGCCGATATGTTAATTTGCATTCCAACACCAGCAGAAATTGTACAACATCAGATGTTGCAGTAAAAGCTTTGACATTCAAGTCAAGTTTATTTTTATCTGATTATACAAGTACAACCTGATGAAACAGCGCTCTTCAGTCCTCAGTGCAAAAACATGCAGACATACAACCAGACATAACACACATACACATAATACATATGTAGGAAATAAATATTGTGTTGTACAAATGAGAGTCTCAGGTGGTTAGTGTAAGCAGTTCCTTTGGACGTTCAGTATTCTCACTGCCCATGGGAAGAAGCTGTTCCTCGGCCTGGTGGGGCTGGCTCTGATACTCCTGTATCTCTTCCTCGATGGGAAGAGATACTCTGTGCAGGGTGGAAGGGGCCCTCAATGATTTTATGTGTCCTCTTCTGACCGATCCTTGTAGATCACATCGATTTGGTGTGGGAGGAGGGGGTTGGTGATGGGGTCGGGGGGAGGCTCCAGTGATCTCTGCCACTCTTAGTTAGGGTCCTGTGGATTTACCTCCAATCCATTTCTCCGCAGCAACCAAACCACACTGTGACGCAGCCAGCCAAGATGCTCTGAACAGTGCTCCTACAGAATGTTGACATATTAGTAGCCAGTTCCCATGCCCGCTTCAGTCTTATCAGGAAGTACAGTCAATGTTGCGCCTTACTGACATGTGAGGAAATGTTGAGTGTCCACGAATAGGTCACAAGCTAAGTGAACTCCAAGAAACTTAGTGCTTTCCCCTCTCTCTGCTACAGAGTTGTTGTTATGTAGTGGAGGGTGGTCATTCCTGGTTCTTCTAAAGTCTACGATCATCTCCTTCATCTTGTCTACTTTGAGACTCAAGTTGTTACTCTCGCACCATTTCACGAGATTTCCACCTCTTCTCTGTAGTTCAAATCATCGTTATTGCTGATGAGGCAACTACTGTTTGTCATCTGCAAACTGATGACACTGTTATTGCTGGATCTGTCAATGCAATCGTGGGTCAGTAGCGTGAACAGGAGCAGGCTGAGCAGACACTGCTGAACTGCGACAGTGCTCAATGTTACAATATTCTACATTCTGCCTCTGGCCCAGACAGACTGTGGTTTTTCCGTTAGGGATGTGGAGTCCCAGCGAGGACAGCTTCTCCACCAGCCTCTGGGGAATGATCGTATTAAGCACCAAGCTGAAGTGAATAAACAGCAGCATGGCATATGAGGCGTCGTCCTCCAGGTCACCAGGACAGAGTGAACTGAAAAGGCTTTAGCATCATCTGTGGAATTCTATTTTTATATAGGCAAATTTAAATGGATCCAGCATCCCTGGGAGGTGTGCTTTGATGTGTTCCATCACCAGATGTTCAAAATATTTCATAATGATGGAGATTAGTACCACAGGCCAATAGTCATTGAGGCCTGTTATTGTTGCCTTCTTGGGTACCAGAATGATGGTAGCTGTCTTGACCCTGTGGAAACAATGGACTGCTGCAGTGAGGTGTTGAAGATGTCCGTGAATACCTCCAACAATTAGTTTGCGCAGTCTTTTAGTACCTGACCAGGCATCTGAGTAGCAGGTGCTCTCGAACTCAGATTGCTGATTTCACAGCTTTGAGTAACATTGTTTAATGAAGTTTTTAAGGTAACACAGCACCAATAATTTCAGCTCAATTTGAGATTGTTGCAGCACCATCTGACTGGTGCCACAGTAAATCTGAAACATAAGTTTTTTGTCAGTATGGCAACATTTGTGATCCCACCACTGCCTGTTTGCCAATGTGCTGATGATACCTGTCCATCAATACTTGTCCGTTTACGATTTGTAAATCCACTGCTGTTTGCCTCGAGATTTTTGGTCATACGTAATGGTTAGTGCAACACCTTTACAGCGCCAGCAATCAGAACCAGACAAGGGTTTAATCCCATGTTGTGTGTAACAAATTAGTATGTTCTCCCCACATCTGCAAGGGTTTTCTCCAGGGACTCTGATTCCCTCCCACTGTTCAAAATGTACTGGGGGTGTAAGTTAATTGGGTGTGATTGGGTGGCATGGACTTGTGGGCTGAAATGGCCTATTACTGTGCTGTATGTCTAAATAAAATAAAAAGCTCAGTCCAGAATTTGTCTCTCATTCACTGCTGGACCTCTATCTTCTCAGTTGGTGGGGTAGATAACAACCTCTAGATGTATCCCAAGGTGGATCAAGGATACTGCTGGAATGCTGTTAAGTTCTAGTTACAATAATAACAGCAACTCTCAAAAGCAAAAAAAGTTGAGCTGTATACAGCAAGGAATTCCCCATGTAGAGTGCCTGCATTTTATATTCCATTATCATGTCTTCTGACCCAATGAGTTTTGGATATGACTTGAGTAAGTATGTCACACTGTCTTCACAATCATTGCATTTGGTCTATTGGCGCCTTTCTTCATAAGGCTGACTTTCTCTATTATGTTGTACGTGTCATCAGGACTGAGAAATCTGCAAGCTTTTGATTTGACTTGCGAAGGTAATCTGACTTAAATATGAGTTGACTGTATCAGTGTCAGGACATCACAATGGGCCCCATTGTAAGGAAAGATGCCTCATTTCTCCAGCAACCTTGGTGCAATCCTGACCTCTGATTTGCAGATCCTCTCTTTGTGTGGATTTCCTCTGGGTGATCTAATTTTGTCAAATATCCCAAAGACGTACATGCTTAGTAGATTGATTTTCCATTGTAAATTACCCCTTATGTTGGAGGGTGATAGAATTGATGGGAATGTGGAGAGAATAGGGTGGCACGGTTGTTTCCTCCAGGTGCTCTGGTTTCCTCTCGCTGTTCAAAACATACAGGGGTTTAGGTAATTGAGCAGCATGGGAAAATGGGCTGAAATGGCCTGTTACCGAGCTGTATGTCTGAATTTAAAAATTATATTTAATAATTACAATGGGAATGGGATTACACAGTGGGCCAGTATTAACACAATGGCTCAGATGTAAAATTGGAAAATATGGTAAAAGATTCATCTTCTTATTTTATTGCTACCTGCTTTGTCCCTTGCTATAATCACATGATTTATTTAGGTTTTTTTGTGCAATACAAGCATAGTACTGTATTGTAGAACTCTAATAACCCAGCATCTTGTTGATAATAGTGCGATCATGGACACACTACTTCCTTGTTTTGTGTAGACCGACTGTCTGTGGATCCATATTCTGGTCAAGCATTACTCATAGTGAGTTGGATGGGAAGCAGGAGTGGGATTGGGAGAATATAGTGTCAAAAACACAGTTGGATATGTGACCATAGCCATTATTTGTGGCTTGAGCAGGAGTCTGGAGTGTTTGTACCTTTCAGACAATGGACCAATGGACTCATTTTCCCATTAGCTGTAAACTCACTGGATTCACTGTAAAAGTTGTTATTAAGACATACAGGCAGCATGGTAACAGGCCCTTTGCGCCCACGAGCCAATGCCACCCAATTGACCTACACATTTGGTACGGTGAGAGGAAACCAGAGTACCTGGAGGAAGCCCACACAGACACCCTGAGAACGTACAAGGTCCTTACAGACAGCACAGGATTTGAACCCAAGTCCCAGTTGCTGGCGCTGTAACAGTGTTGCTACTCTAACCAGCCATTATATAAAAATAAAAGCGAACTAAAATTGTTAAGATAATACACATAATGTCCAATAGTCCTAAAAATCTACTCGTCTGAGGCCACAAAGTCCCAAGGGAGCCTGATTATTTTGAGTTTTATTGCACCTTTTCAGATTTCAGACATGGACGAAGACACTGAGGTCCAATAGTTTTAATGCTTGCACTAGTTAACCAGATTCTCAGTCCAATTGTGTTTCTTTGCCTTTTTCTTCAATTGTTGCCTTTCTACTCCACTCTAGTTTTGGTTGTGCTCAACTCTATTGCATACAAGCTCAGCCATGCATTCATACTTCGGCTCATTTTAAATCATGGCAATTGAAGAGAAAGCTGCCTCGTGATTCTTAAAAATCATGCAACTTCTCAAAGCTTTTACAACTTTATAACGAAAACAAGGAATCTCTTGGCGGAATCAGTTGATTTTGATGCTGTTATTTTGTGTTTTTTTTGCAAGAAATCCTTAAATAGATGCATCATGTGCTGTGGTCATTATCTGTGATCATCATCAGAATGGTCAACGTCGTAAGGGAACCCATCACCTTGATCAAAACCTCTTATGGATATCTTTGGGCAGAAGCTACAGAAACCTGAAGACGAGCACCTCTTGGTTCATGAATAGTTTATTTCCAACAGCTTTCAGGTTCTTGAACTTCCCCTTGTTACATTACTTGGGTCCTGCTCCAGCACCACAAAGAGTGTCTGCAATGTCACATAGTCATATTATTTTTCATGCACAAAGATAACTATGAGTAATTATTAACTATCTATCTTGTCTACATATGATCCCTCTTTAATCTGATTTATGTGTATTTGTGTAATTATTTTTTAAAGAATTATTTGTTTGATTACAGCAAGGAAGAATTATAATCCATGTGTACATCATACGATAATTCTGTCCTGTTATCGTGAAAAGAATTTCAGTGATATTCCATGCAAAACTATCATTAACTGAACTGTTTAGTTGGATATTTCATTGTTTTACAAATGCATATATGCCTTACTTCAGCCATTTTAAATGGGTGTCCATGAGCAAAAGGAGATGGTCTTTTCTCTTTTGACATTGGAGTGAGCATCAGCCATTTCAGTGGTATACTCACAGATCCAGAGCCTTGTTTGCAAATTAAGTCAAGTCACCTTTATTTATCGTTCATACCATGCTCGCATGGTAAAGACGAGATAGCGCTTCTTCAGGACCATGGAGCATATTTACATAAATATAAGTTAAAATAGAAGTTAAACTCAAAAAATATTAAATGTTAAGACATATAGTATTAAAGTCCACGGTACCATGGTACACTATGCATGTATTTTCTGGGAATTCAGAAGTCTGATGGCTTGGGGGGTCAAAACTGTTGCACAATCTGGATGGAACATCCCTAGGGCTGTAGTACCTCCTACCAGATGGCAGAAGAGTGAACAGTTTTCTTGAGGGGTGTGTGGAGTCCTTCACAATGTTTATTGCCTTTTGCCGGCATCGAGTATTGTAGGTGTCCTTCATGGTAGGAAGAAAGTGCTCATTGATCTTTTCTGCTGACTTCACTATGCTCTGCAGTGTCTTGCAGTCCAAGGAGGTACAGCTCTCAATACATCCTCTGTAGAATGTAGTGAGGATGGGGGCTGGGAGATTAACTTTCCTCAGCCTCGCAGAAAGTAGAGGCCCTGCTGGGCTTTCTTGACTATGGAGGTGATAAGGGAACAGGTGATATTCTTTGCCAAGTGCACTCCAAGGAACTTGAGATACTCTTGATTACCTCAACAGTTGAGCCGTCAATGGTCAGCAGAGCGAGGTTCCCCGGGCCCTCCTGAAGTTGCCAACCATTTCCTTTGTTTTTTTTTAACGTTCAGATACAGGTCGTTGGCTCTGCACCAGCCCGTTAGCGACTGCACCTCATCTCTGTAAAATCGGGTTTTTAACAGATCTGCTGGAAGAAGTGTCTTCCCAAGTCTCCCACCTATGCCATCATACCACGCCCCCTCAGCAGTCTTACTAATTCTTACTAATCTGGCCCACCACAGTCATTTCATCAGCAAACATGATGATGTGGTTTGAGCTGCGTCAAGCTGCACAGTCTCGGGTCAGTAGAATGAACAACAGTGAACTAAGCACTCAGCCCTGGGAGTCCCCCGTGCTCAGTGTGATGGTTTTGGAGATGCTGTTTCCAATCCAGACTGCCTGAAGTCTCCCTGTCAGGAAGTCGAGAATACAATTGCAGAGAGAGGTGTTTAGACCCAGTAGGTTCAGCTTCTCTATCAGGTGCTGTGGTATGATTGCGGTGAATGCTGAGTTGAAAATCAATAGACAGTATGCGAGGTGGAGGACTGTGGCAACGGCATTGTCCATGGAGCAGTTGGGTCTGTATGCAAACTGCATGGGGTCTAGTTACAGGGGCAGCAGAAGGTTGATGTGCCTCATGACAAACCTCTTGAAGCACTTTATGACAATGGGCGTGAGTGCAACAAGACGATAATCATTGAGGCAGGACATAGACGACAATGGTGGCAGCTTGGAAGTGCATTGGGTCCACGATGCTTCTCAGGGAGATGTTAAAGATGTCAGTGAGAACATCTACTAGCTGAGCTGCACATCCCCTTAGCACTCTGTCGGGGACGTTATCCGGTCCAGCAGCTTTCTTTGGGTTCACGTTGCCTAGCTTACTCCTCACATCGGCTGCTGCAAGACACGACATCTGATCGTTTGGATGAGCAGTGGTCTTCTTTGCCACAATGTCATTTTTTGCCTCATAGAAGTTGTTCAGTTTGTCCAGGAGGGAGGCATCACCAGTACAGGCTGATGGTGTAGTCTTGAGGTTGGTGATATTTTGGATGCCCTTCCACATGCCTTGTGTGTCCTTGCTGTCCAGGAAGTGGCTGTGAATGTGCTGGGCGTGCGCACACTTTGCTTCCCTGATGGCCTTATTGATGCCAAACTAAAGGCAATGAACAGCATTCTGACATAAGAGTTGGAGCTTTCCAAATGGGTCAAGGCAAAGTGAAGTGCTGTGGAAATGGGATCCTCAGTCAACCTGTTGATATGGTAGGCAAATTGATGAGAGTACAGGGTGATGGGCAAACAGAATTTCAAATGTGATAGAGCTAGTCTCTCAAAACACTTTGCAGTGATCAGGGTGAGTTCAACTGGACAGAAGTCATTCAGACTCATGGTGGGTGGAACGCTTCGGTACTGGCACGATGGTGGCTATCTTGAAGCTTGTGGGGACAACTGCCTGGGCCAGGGACACATTGAAAAAGAAAATGGAATATTTACTACTGTGTTGTGCTAGTTTTCAAAATATCAAATCAAATGTTTTGATTGCCTACAAATTGACCTTTACCAAATTAAGCACCATTAAAAGATTTGCTAATTCCATTTTCTTGATGATCTTAGCATTGGTGCACGGCATATTTTTAAAAAAAACTTTTACATTTGCTTTAATTTTCTAAGGAATTGACTAATGTGCACCAGAAAATTCCTTTAATCCTTTTTTTTCCAGTTAATTTTCATTCAGTTTCTATGAAATTAATTGTTTCTTTTTAAATTTAAATCCACTTGTTTCTATGAACAATCACCAATCTTAAATGAGCTTGAACAGAACTTTAAGCAAAAAAGCATCAAACAACAGAATATGTATCCAGTTATCAATATTTACATAATTTGGTTAATGACATGGTACAAGGAGGATAATTAGTTCCTTACATTGTGACAATGTATTGGCTGTCAAAGGATGGCATTCCCTTGCATTCTTGACTGCCATCTCCATTCAATTCTTAATCTTACACACCAAATCAAACTGTGTCAAACAGCTTCAATTGGATTCCTTGGCCTCCAACATCACATACTCAACTATCTCTGACTGCACAGTAAGGAAACTCTCCAAATTATATCACTCTATAATGACTTTAATGAAAACAATGTGATTATTCACGCTTCAGCTCAGCTTTTTGGACCATATACTAATTTTGTATCTCTGCTTTCTTAAGTAGTTGTGAATCGAAGTATTCATTTACATCTGAACACATCTGTCTGTGGAGCCAGTAATTTAGGAGGTGTTCAAGACACTTCTGAGCCACTTTCCATATATCTTGTTTTTTTTTTCCCCATTCTATCATCATGGCATCCAAAATGTGTGTGCTTTCTGCACCATCTTTCAGCTGAAGGATATTTTAGCTGTGAAAAAGCACTTCTATCTCTTTCAAGTTGTATGTGAACAAGTCACATGATGTTTGATAGTCCCGCAGGCTGCTAATGTTGCCTGCCTGCACTTAAACTTCCATTTTCTTTCTTTTCCCACAAAGCAGCGTTGCAGGACTCAAACCTCCTTTGTATTTCTCAGCTTGTTCCACTGCTTGCAGAAGCATATGTCTTTCTATTGCTTCTGTCTGGCAAGAAAATACACCTGCCTGGGCTTTTCCATTTCCCATTGATTTGACGTGCACAAAATAGATTTGCCAGCTTATAGTCAGAATATTTAACTTTCAGGACGTGCTTCCTGCTGTTTTCTTTCTTTCAGCCGTGGATATTACTACACGGTTTGTGAGATGAGGAGGACATTCCAACCTTAGTATTTTTTTTACATTTCTGCTGAGATGTTGGTAAATTCCACTTGTTGCATGGCTACAGGTAAGGGTGTATGGCTTTATTGCCAACAACGAGAAGGTACCCTTGATGCTCTGGGTCTTGGAGGTTCTTGCATTAGAAGTATATGTGCACATGATGATACTATAGCCATGAGCCACTTGAATAACAGGGCCAGCCTGGAATGAAATAAAAAGAATTTTGAGTTATTGGCTCTTGAAGACCCAATGTTGCATTACTTGCATTCCTTTCCAATAAAACATATTTGCTATCTAGTGGACTGTTAAGGAAAATATTGCATTGCCAACATAACGTAAAATAGGTTTTATATGTATTAAATCATGAGTGATAAATTGGCATTGAATGTTCTTATTTTGTTCAGCGTACTCTATTGTTGGGTATTTGGAGACCACAGGATGCAGTGGTCATGGTGTGAACTGTATGTGAACCAAAATTCAGATACTGTATCCGTCTACTTTTGTTTTTATCACTGGAATAATGAGATGGGAAAGAATCTCTTTCAATTCAGAACATTAGCGATAGACCAATTGATTCACAGAGTGAGAGTGCTGCACTCAGGTTGGGAAGAAGTGTGCAAAAAGAAGCATTTCATGGGTTCCGGCACATTAGTGACAGACCATTCGATTTGCAAAGCAAAAGAGCTATACAGGAGCAGAAGAAAATAAAAGTAGAGACAGAGCAGAACTCTGGAGTAAGAACTTAAAGATTTGGCTTAAGGCTTCAGCGAGGAGGCACAGATGAGTAGCAAGTGAGGCTTTTTTTTGTGGTGTTTAAAAAAAAAATCAAATATATATACACACATACCCCAAATTACAGCCAAATAAATAATGGAAGCATGCACAATCGAGTGATGTGTTTTAGCTGCATGATGTGGGAGCTGGTGGACCCTGTTCTAGTTCCTAGTGACCACATCCAAAGCAAGTGTTAATTGCCTGAGGAACTTGGGTTCAAAACTGATGATCTGGTATCTGAGCTTCAAACACTATGGCACATCAAGGAAGGGGAGAGGCACCTGGACACTTTGTTTCTGGAGGTAGTCACACCCACTAGAATAGCTGCCTCAAATTTGGTCTGTGGTCAAGGATAAGAAAGAACCTTAGCCCTTGATCTTGTCTGACAAGTCTGAGGTACTTAGTGAAACACAAAAGTCTGTAAATGTTATGATTGTTGTAAAAACATAACAAAATGCTGGAGGTACTCAGCTGGTCTTTTTGACATCCATAAAAAGCAAAGTTGTATTGCCCACATTTTAGGCCTGAGCCCTTCTTCATGGAATAAGGAGAATGAGCCAGAAGCAGAAATTCTTAAGCAAGTCTCAGAATCCAGACAACACTGGCTGGGGGAGAGGAATCCAAACCAATGAAAGGTGTTAATTGGAGATAATAAGGGACAAGGTAAGAATTGATCATGTTTGTGTGAAAGGAGATAGGGAAGGGAGATAAAAAGCTGGGGGAAGTGAGGGGTGTGGGTTAACGAACGCCAGATAAGTTTATATTAATGCCATCCGGTTGGAGGGTGCCCATTTGGAAGATGAGTTGTTCCTCCAATTTGCAGGTGGTTTCAGTTTGGCAGTGCATGTGACCATGGACAGATATGTCAGCAAGGGAATGAGATGGGGAATCGAAATGGTGGCCACTGGGAGATTTACGTTATTGCAGCGGACAGAGCCAAGGTGCTCAACAAAGCAATCTCCCAGTCTGCGTCCAGTCTCTCTGATGTAGAGGAGACCACAACAGGAGCACCAGATGCAGTAGACGACCCCTGCAGATTTACAAGTGAAATATTGCTTCACTCTTTGGGGCCCTGATTGCTGGTGAGGGAGAAGGTGTGGTGCAAGTGGAGCATTTCCTGTAGTCACAGGAGTAGATCCCAAGGGGACAATTGGTGGGGAGGGAGGAGAGGACAAGGGAGTCACAGAGGGGAGTGGTCCCTGCGGAAGGCGGAGGGGGAAAGAGATAGAATATATGTCCAGTGGGATCTCTACTAAATCCTGAGACTTTCTGAGATTGCCTGCTTCTGGCTCATTCTGCTTATTCCTTTAAGAAGGGCTAAAGCCTGAAAGGTGGGAAATATATCTTTGCTCTTTATGAACGCTGAAAAGACCAGCTGAGTTCCCCCAGCATTTTGGTGTGTTTTTACTTTGATGCTCCCTATTTGAATAAAAGTGGGTGCCATAGGAAGGACAAGCAACCTAACTGTGGCACTGTAGTTCAGGAAGGCATTTGAGAAGGAGGAGAGAAGAGAACGATAGTGGTAATTGAGGATAGTATAGTTAGGGGAATAGTTTTCTGCTGCAAGGATAGAACATTCCAAAGGCTGTGTTATCTGCTTGATACCTGGGTGAGGGACATCTTATGTGATCTGCAGAGGAATTTGCAGGGGGAGGGGAAAATCAAGTTTATGTGGTCCATATGGGTAACAATGAAGGAGGTCGAATCAGTAAAGAGGTTCTGTTGAGGGAATTTGAGGAGTTTGGAACTAATTTTAAAAGCAGAGCCAAAAAGATAATAATGTCTAGATTTATACTTGAGCCATGTTTAAATTGGCACAGGATCAAGAATATTGGAGAGTTAAATGTGTGGCTCAAAGACTGATGTGGTAGAAGTGGGTTCCAATTCATGGGAAATTGGTGTCTGTATTGGGAAAGGAAGGAGTTGTTCAAAGGGGACGTGCTCCATCTGAAATAAGACGGGACCTGGATCTTGGCGAATTGCATAACCAGGACTGGACAGGGCTTTAAACTAAATAGTAAGGGAGCAGGTTCAACAGATTGGAGAAGGATGGATGAAGTAAAAGAGAAGAGAGTGGATAAAATAAAAGCAGAAGTTAGAAAAGAGAAACCTAAGAGCAGAGTGTGTAAAAATCAAATGCAAAAGAGGCAAAGATTATCAGATTTTAAAATCGCAGTAAGTATAGATGCACTTATGTGAATGCCCGTGGTATTTAAAACTTATGGCAAAAATCAATACAAAGGGATGGGATTTAGTGGCCAGTACAGAAACATGGTTGCAGGGTGGAGAGAACTGGGAATTAAATATCCAAGAATATCAGGTAATATAGAAGGACAGGCAGGAAGGTAAGGGAGGTAGGGTTGCGCTTTTAGTTCAGGATGACATCAGGGCAGTGAGAGATAATATAAGATCTCAGGATATTGAATCCATCTGGGTAGAGAAGAGGAAGAGTAAAGGGAAAAAAAAGTCACTGGAGTTACCTACAGGCCAACCAATAATAGCTTACAGTGGTACAGGCAATAAACCAAGAAATAACAGAGTGGAACAGCAGTTATCATTAGGGACTTTTACATGCACATCGACGAGATGAAGTAGGTTGGTTGAGGCATCCTATTTTCTAATATTTTATTTATCATTTTACATATTTTACAAGCAACAATCATACTAAATGCAGAATATCAAGAGAATCCCTCCCTCCAACCCCTCCCCTCGATACATCCTATTAAACACATAAAAAAGCATCCCATAGTCAGTGCATACAGTAAAATATATGGAAAGACGATAATCCCACAGTGATAAAATCTTTACAGAGATCTACTGGCTAGCTAGTAGTAATCGTAATCCTATGTTAGTACCAGTGAGGTACCTGTATGCTCTAAATAAGGCTGCCGGATTTTTAGGAAGGTGTTATATCCTTTCCTGAAATTGTATGAGACCTTTTCAAGTGGGATGCAGCTATTCATCACCAATTAACACCTAGCCATGAGTAGATGGGAGTCAGACTTCCATGTTATAGCTATGCACTTCCTGACCACACATGACAATTTCTGCAAATTTAATTTGAGAATTAATTAGTGACCTACCAACCATGGTAAAGTTCCCCAGAAGACAAAGCTGTGGGTCTACTGGGAGGTGACTCCTGTGATTTTGGTTAAGGTGTCACAGAGGTCATACCAGAAGGCCCTCGCCTTTGTGCAAAGCCAGGTAGAATGTTAATTCAGGTTTATATTGGTGTGATTTTGGTGTGGTGAGGTACAGTTGATAGAGAAAATTATAATGGATCAATCTATACCTGGCATTGATAATAGCCAACATACTTCCCTGACATAGATCTGACTAGAGCTGTTCTTCAATTGATGTGTCTAAGTCTGACTCCCATCTCACCCTAGATTTATTCAAGTCTGGCTTTGGGCTCTCACTCATCAATAAAAAGTGCATTCTAGAAATAAACATGTACATTTCCTTCGTGGAGTAGGTTTTCCTTTTCAATGAGCCCCAGTAGAGTAATTTCAGGGTCTAAATTGGCCCTAAGGAAGGATCATAACTGAAGATAACAAAAAGGTATTCAGCTGTTCAAATGATATGAAAAGTAATTTTTCATAACAATCTTCCAGACGTTGGATTGAGGCATCCTTGAGGAAGACTTCGTAGAATGCAGCCGGGATAGCTTTCTTGAATATCATGTTACTGAACCTACAAGCAAACGTGCTATCTTGGATCTGGTCCTGTGCAATGAGTCACAGTACGATTCCGTTTCTCATACAAATGAAGGGTGCCTAAAGATAGCGAAGTCCCCTGGTCCTTAATGCATCTCAGGGGTATGAAGGAAAGGGCAGATGTTATTGTGGAGGCTTTGGTGATAATTTACCAAAATTCTCTGGACTCTGGGGAAGGCTTGTCAGAAAGGAAGATGGTGAATTTCACCCACTATTCAAAATAGGATATAGGTAAAAGGCAGGGAAGTATAGGCCAGTTAGTTTAACATCTGGAGTTGGGAAAATGCTTGAACCTACCATTTCAGAAGAAATAGCAATGCATCTGGAACAAAATGGACCAATCATTCAGATGCAGCGTGAATTCAGAAAACCCAGGTCCTGTTTGACAAACTTACTGGAGTTCTTTGAGGATATAACAAATGCATTTGATAGAGGGGAGCAGATGATGGTATTTGCTTGGATTTCCAAAAGCTGTTTGGTAAGGTGCCGCAAAAAAGACATACATAAGATAAGTATGTATAGCGTTGATTGTAATGGATTAGCATGAATAGAGAATTGGTTAACAAATAAAAAGCAGAGAATTAGGATTCATGAGTGTTTTACTGAATGGCAAACAGTGTTGAGCAGTGTGCAACAGGGGTCGGTGCTGGGCCCGCAAATGTTCATGACATACATTGAAGATCTGGAAGAGAGCACAGAATGTAGTGTATCTAAGTTTGCTAATGACACTAAATTGGGAAGAAAAGCATATTGTGCAGAGGACATGGCGAACCCGCAGAGGGATATAGAATTGGCTAAGTGAGCGGGCAGGGTTGGAATAAAATGTTGGCAAATGTGAGAAATACACTTTGGAAGAATGGAAGAACAGAATATTATTTAAATGGCATGTGATTGTAGCTTACTGCCGTGCAAAAGGATTTGGGAGTGCTTGTGCATCTATTGCAAAAGGTTAGTTTGCCGAAGCAGCAGGATATCAAGAAGGCAAATGGAATGTTGGGAGGATATGCTGCAGATGCAGGGTACTGGTGAGGCCACATCTGGACTACTGCATGCCTGAGAGTCTTGGATCCATGGAATACTCTGCCTTTTGAAGCAGTGGAGCCTACCTCAGTAAATATATTTATGACAAGGTTGAATAGATTTTTACATAGTAGGGGAATTAAGGATATGGAGAAAAGGCGTTCATGCTGACAGAGCCTAAAAAGAGAGGCTCTGGAGATCAGCACAACTAGAAATTGATCATGGGAGGCTGAAGAACAGTTACAGGGCTTACTCAAGACAGAGGAATGAGCAGTGTTCAAGGACTCAGCAAAGAATCTGAACAATGAAATCTAGAACCTGTTGAGAGCCAGATCACAGGCATTTAAGTCCAGAGATCCAGATCAATACAGCCAAAGCAGGTATGACCTGAGGAACGCGATCACCTGGGCGAAGTGATAATTCCGGATGAAAATGGAAACACCAAGGAACACCCGACAGCTGTGCAGGGCCTAAATGCCATAACTTGCAACAAAACCAAATCCAGTGAAATAGTAGGCCGCAAACCTTCTCTCCCAGAGGAACTCGATGCCTTATTGCAATTTTAGAATTTAATCTCTGAGCAACTGTAATAGAGGAAGTTCCAGATGAATAATTACCAACCTAGGTACCTTGCTTGATAGAAGTTTAGATAGAAAATAAATGGAAAGAATTTACATGAATGATTCATGGCTCTTGTTTTTTTTCTTGTAATTTTAATGGCTGGAAAATAGAATCAGGAATCAGCTCTCTAAGAGCCAATAGTAGTTGCTACAAGTCGAGAACAAAATTTTGGAGTTTATCTCAAAATAGCACAAAATGCTATTTAACCATGTACTTAAATATAACTTCCACTCATTAGTGCCTATTCTAAGTTGTATATGTAGAAAATTAATCAGACTTTCTGGTTGATTGTGATAAAATACTGCATCTTTTAGTTAATATCCACACCATACTTGCATAGAGTCAGAATTCCATTGGTCGTTTTAATTATCTCTTGTTCCTGTCAATTTTCTTTTCCTTCTTGTCAGACTTTCTGTTAATACTGTCACACTTGCAGAACACAAATGAAGGAATTAGTGAAATCCAGTCCAATTATTTTGTTTCTCGTGAAGTGTTTGATAATGGTGTTAATTTACATATTAGATCTAAAACTATGATTATTTCTGGGTGGAAGGACAATATCTACATGCAGCTGGAGTTAAACATTTTCAGGAACGTTTTGTATTTCTGAGCACGACTGACCCTTCATAGAGGGAAATTTTAACAGTGACAGCCATCACAGAAGGTTTGAATTTTAGGGCTTCACATTGTTCTCTCGAAAACTTATCATGAATGCTCCAACCTTCACCAAATAATCTCTCTGTTGAAATTTGATGGTGTGAAACTTAACTTGCAGCATCATGTAAATCGCATTTGAGTGAAGGTCCATGAGTTTCTCACAACATAAAATTAACATTCAAACAGGGCTCAAATGGTATCTATGCAATGTGCAGCTAGTGATATACATTGTTAACCTGTATCTTGAACTTGCATTTTATGGGATACCACTTAAATTTACCTTATTTTATGTATACATTTTCAGAATCACTGGCAAGGCTCACATTTATTGCCTGTCCTTAATTATTCTTAAGAATGTAATGATGAACCACCTTCTTGTGCTACTTGCAATCTGTCTGTTGAATCTATACTCCCAAAGAGGTGTTAGTTAGAGGTTCTGTGATATACACCCAGCGAAAATGAAAGAAGAGTGACGAGGCCCTTTCATACTGTCAGAAAGCCCAATGTCAGAAACTTAAATCCATGAATGTGCCATGGTCGCTCCATGGCGCTAACTGCAATCTTTCTCTGGGGAAGGGTCAGCGCTGGAGCACTAGCATGAATGTAATGCCACTGCAAGCAGCTGGCTAGGGTGTAGGCCAATAATGTCATGGTGATGTTGTCAGCCTGCGACCCATCTCACTCACCCCTCTCCCTCCGTGATCCCCTCGGGGCAGGAGCCGTCCGGGCAATGGCAGCCAGTGGGGGCCGTTAGCTGTCTCCCATCCAGCTGGAACCGTTCTAGGAAACGCAGAGCGGTTCCAACTGCGTGGAGGTTTGTAGGTAACAAAGTCGACCATTTTTCAGCGCATATGTATGGCATCATGACACCAGAAGCCATGCCTCCTGAAAGCTGCATCAGCGCCCCAGCCACCTCCAGGCTGAAAGGGGATATCAGAGCAGGCTTTTCTGGGCCTGCATGAAAAGGTAAGAAATATCTTTCATTCGGCTTTTAAGCCAGCCTCCATACAGAGACCGTCTATGAAAAGGCCGACATATTTCCAAATCATGATGGTGTGTTTGGAGGTGAATTGCAGGTGTTCCGTTACACTTTGTCCTTGGTGACAGATGTAGTTGATTTGAGAGTTGGAGTCAGAGTAGCCTGAGTGAGAAACTCCAGTTCATCTTGTAAATAGAATACATGGCAGTCACTATGCCCATGGCTGAAAGAATAAATGCTTAGAGAGCTTGATGGATGCCATTTAAGTGAGTTGCTTTGCCTTGGTTGATGAGTTATTGGAGCTGTAGAGAATACCTGATGTGTACCTTATGGATGGTGGAATGTCTTTTGGTGTCGGGATGTGTCACTTGCCACAAGATGCCCATCCTCTGCCCTACTCTTGTACCCACTGTATTTTTGTTGCTTGTCCAGTTACATTTCTGGTTGATGGTGATCCAACACCCAAAGATATTAATTGCTGTGGATTTGGAGAAGATATTGCCACTAAATTTCACAAGAAAGTGGTAAGGTTGTCTCTTGTTGGAGATGGTCATTGCCTTGGACTTTGTTATTTGTGTAATTTGCCATGTAGAACTTAACAAAATGTTATCTGGGTTTTGCTGCAAGCAGGTACAGGTTGTTTTGTAGCTAAGCAGTTTAAAATGGAATTGATAATTGCAATTGTCACTGGCCAAACTGCATGAAAGAAAATTTGAAATACAGACAAGGTCTCATAATTTTCAAAATGTGAAATCAATGACATGAAATGGACAATTTCTTCTCACTATTCTCCTCAAAGGGAGCATGGATAGAGGCTCTCTTTTGTGCTGCCACTGGAGGCACTTTTCAACTTGTAAGCTGGCCATCAGCTAGTCATTTTAGCTGAACCACTTCAGAAATCCCCTGATTTTGATCTAAAGGTCACCATCCAAAAATCACTTGAGTTTAGGTCATTGGAAGGAAAATTAAAATTTGGTTATTTTCCCAGTTTATTATGACTTATGAATTTTGAGTCAATTCCTGAACCACGATTTATCTTGCAGGACCCCTACTACTTTTTGGGGGAAACCTGCAGTGTAAATCTTATCAGGAAAATTCATTGTTGGTCATCCACTCTACTGCACGTCCAAACATTGGGACGGTTGCACTCAGGTACTTGCAGTCTAAAAAGGTGCCCAGTGTGAACAACCACATGGGTAGTAATTATGTTAATTTTTTTCTGTGATTTTCCTGACATTGCAGTCTAAAAACCATATTTGATGCACCCTATGGTTTTGGGGTTTTTCTTCCTTTTCCTTTCTCTGAAAACTCCTTTTCTCAGTCAAAGCTCCAGTTCTTTCCCTATGTTTCAAAGATTTCCTTTTTTAACCAATAATTCACAGTGAAATTGTCAAACTCTCATCCCATTTACAATACTGTTTTTTTACTGCATTCTATGGTGTCCTATATGTGTTTTCCTTTGACCCGAGAAGACACTCTTGCAGTAAGTTGAGGAGGAATCAGCAGTGGGATAGTTGTGATTTTACTCTAAGCACAGGAGCTGTTTGGCTAGCAGCCATAGCTTTTGCAGCAACTGTTAATATTTGCAATAGAGGAAGCAGAATTTCATTACAGAGGAGAATGCAAATATAGTGAATGAGTGAGAGTGATTTCAAAGCAAGCAGCTGGGTGCTAAATTTCAAACTAACAAAATCTCCAGTTACTCTTTAAGCACGTGTTAACTTGATATGTTTGGATTGGCTTCGCGGACGAAGATTTATGGAGGGGTATGTCCACGTCTGCTGCAGGCTCGTTGGTGACTAACAAGTCCGATGCGGGACAGGCAGGCACGGTTGCAGCGGTTGCAAGGGAAAATTGGTTGGTTGGGGTTGGGTGTTGGGTTTTTTCTCCTTTATCTTTTGTCAGTGAGGTGGGCTCTGCGGTATTCTTCAAAGGAGGTTGCTGCCCGCCGAACTGTGAGGCGCCAAGATGCACGGTTGGAGGCGATATCAGCCTACTAGTGGTGGTCAATGTGGCAGGCACCAAGAGATTTCTTTAGGCAGTCCTTGTACCTCTTCTTTGGTGCACCTCTGTCTCAGTGGCCAGTGGAGAGCTCGGCATATAACACGATCTTGGGAAGGCGATAGTCCTCCATTCTGGAGATGTGACCCACCCAGCGCAGTTGGATCTTCAGCAGCATGGATTCGATGCTTGCGGACTCTGCCAGCTCGAGTACTTCGATGTTGGTGATGAAGTCATTCCAATGAATGTTGAGGATGGAGCGGAGACAGCGCTGATGGAAGCTTTCTAGGAGCCATAGGTGATGCCAGTAGAGGACCCATGATTCGGAGCCGAACAGGAGCGTGGGTATGACAAAGGCTCTGTATACACTAATCTTTGTGTCTTTCTTCAGGTGGTTGTTTTTCCAGACTCTTTTGTGTAGTCTTCCAAAGGCGCTATTTGCCTTGGCAAGTCTGTTGTCTATCTCTTCACCGATCCTTGCATCAGATGAAATGGTGCAGCTGAGATAGGTAAACTGGTTGACCGTTTTGAGTTCTGTGTGCTCGAATGAGATGTGGGGGGGCTTGTGGTCATGGTGGGGAGCTGGCTAATGGAGGACCTCAGTTTTCTTCAGGCTGACATCCAGGCCAAACATTTTGGCACTTTCCGCAAAACAGGACGTCATGCGCTGGAGAGCTGGCTCTGAATAGGCAACTAAAGCGGCATCGTCTGCAAAGAGTAGTTCACGGACAAATTGCTCTTGTGTCTTGGTGTGAGCTTGCAGGCGCCTCAGATTGAAGAGACTGCCATCCGTGCAGTACCAGATGTAAACAGCGTCTTCATTGTTGAGGTCTTTATTGGCTTGTTTCAGCATCATGCTGAAGAAGAAGATAGATGAGGTCCTTACCCGGGAAGAGACATATAAGGGAATTGAACAACTGAAAAGTGGCAAAGCAGCAGGTATGGATGGAATCCTCCCAGAGGTCTGGAAGGCTGGCGGCAAAGCTCTGCATACCAAACTGCATGAGTTTCTCATGCTCTGCTGGGACCAAGGAAAGCTGCCTCAGGACCTTCGTGATGCCATCATTATCACCCTGTACAAAAACAAAGGCGAGAAATCAGACTGCTCAAACTACAGGGGAATCACCCTGCTCTCCATTGCAGGCAAAATCTTTGCTAGGATTCTCCTTAATAGACCAATACCTAGTGTCGCCGAAAATGTCCTCCCAGAATCACAGTGGTTTTCGCGCAAACAGAGTAACTACTGACATGGTCTTTGCCCTCAGACAGCTCCAAGAAAAGTGCAGAGAACAAAACAAAGGATTCTACATCACCTTTGCTGATCTCACCCAAAACCTTTGACACCGTGAGCAGGAAAGGGCTTTGGCAAATACTAGAGTGCCTCGGATGCCCCCCCAAGTTCCTCAACATGGTTATCCAACTGCACGAAAACCAACACGGTCGGGTCAGATACAGCAATGAGCTCTCCGAACCCTTCTCCATTGACAACAGTGTGTAGCAAGGCTGCGTCCTCGCACCAACCCTCTTTACTATCTTCTTCAGCATGATGCTGAAACATGCCATGAAAGACCTCAACAATGAAGACGGTGAAAAATTAAATTGGAGAGGTAAACTGTCCATATGTTAACTAGTTCTTGTAATTGTGTTTTGACCTTTTAAACCTTGTTTCTATGAAATGCACATCTTTAACCTGTGGGTGTAGTGACTTTGTTCAATAGAATAGTCACTTGGAGGCTAAGTGAGGCATTTGTCTGCAATGCATTTCTTGAATATATCAGTAACAAACCCCAAATAAATTTTCTGTCTTTATTAACAAACAGAAAAGGGGCTAATGTCTGTAATAATATTCAATATCAATAGTAAAAATTACTGTAGAAGAAAGTAGCATTCCAGCAAATTACTGATTAATCATAACGTGTAATGCTCTAATGTCTGTATAACATCCGTGTACCACTCAACAGAAATTATCGACACCTAACTCGCCCTCCTCGGACCATCCAACTGACAACGAGGGCGAGTGAACCTATTTTTCAATGCACATAAGCTCCCACATATGCTCACTGCAAAATATGCTGGCCTTGACTCCAACAGCTTGCTGCCAGGGCTGATCCAAGCATGCTTGCGTCAACCCAGTCCATGGCGCATATGTACTGGCGGACATGCTGGCTCCGGCTGAATCTGCTGCTGCCAGGACCAAGCCAACCACACATGTGTGGCCACGGGAAGGGGCCCACGGAACCCGGGACATCATCAATGCCCACGGCCAAACCACAGATAAGGAACGAATCTTTGGCTCTTACACTGTGCATGAATAGGATATATAAATGTAGTTCCTGATGGTCAATCGAATCACAATTGGAAAGTGTGATTCAGCCATCGTGTCTTAGATGGTCAACAATGTTGAGCCCACTATTCAAATTTCATTCTGTAGCTAACAGCATTTTAACAGTTTTTCTCTATATTTTCTAAATGTGATCAAAAGTCTTTGTCTCATTTCAGGAAGTGAGTTCCAGAACCTACCAATCTGTAGCAGTTTTTTTTCTCAGATTCTCTGATCATTATCATTTATTTTAAATGAATAAATACCTCTTTGTTGTGGACCTGTCTGGACAGGAAATTTAGTCATTTATTGGATGAACATGTTTGTGATGCCCAGAGCAGACCATTTTCTCCAGGCATAAGAGTAACATCTGCTTGAACATTGTTCATTATGAAACACTTCCTTCTGATCTGTCACTTTTAGATTCTAGAACTCTCGCCTCTTGATTAGGGTTCTCAGTCTTCACTTGTTTGATTTCTTTTACCTTTCTAAATTTGTTCTTCGCCCTTTTCAGTAATTTTGGTCACAGCCCAGCTGTTTCCATTCTTTGCTTCATCGGAATCTGATATTTTATCGTGCATTTGTCTTCTGCTTTGCTGTGATTGTCTATTTAATATTTCATTGAGCTCGCTTAATTTGTTCTTTAATTGTATATCTCTAATTATTTTTCACACGTGTCATTATTACTGTATTGGAGTTCCTTTCCAATGATTTTATATTTAGAATCTAAACTCCTTGCTCAGAAAGTTGCCTGTTAGTTCAGTAAGAAATTTGAAAATGCTGTAGACTAAATCTTTAAAGAACAGAACTATTTTCAAAGGCATAATCCTATATTTTTAAACCAAAAAAAATTAATGTTTCATGACCATTTAACAAGGTCTGTATTCTCTACCTTTAAGCTTAAAGAGCAATCGACAATTAGGTTAAATTGAAGGTGAACCAAAATATTGCATAAATCTTGGGTAATTTACTTCCAAATTAAATGGCCCAGTGGTGACTGTATAGATGCATTTATAATATTTACATATTTGCAAGTACTTGCAATCTGGATTTTAAATCTCCTGTGTGAAAGGCTCATCAAGGTTCATGATGTGAAGTCCATTTGATATATGCAGCACGAAACCCTGGTTCTTCCTCACCTGGAGTGTTCTTTCCCCATATTATTGATGCAGGTATAATTTGTTTCTTCAACTTCCAATCAATGATCTGGTATTTATTTTCTTTCTTTCTCACCGCTGCATATTTGAAAATATTCTGGAGAGAGAGAATCTGAGCGTAACCATTCTGTGATTAATCTGACTGTTCCTTCCGTGATTTTACGATTTATGACTCTGATGTTGTAACTGCAAAGCTATTTCAGGAATTGATCCAGAGAGGCAAATCTCCTGGTCTGGCTGGGCATGGGCACTTTTTTTTCTTGAAATTGTTTCTTCTAATCTAATTCAATCTTACTTGCATTTCAAACAGTAAAGTAACTTTGTAACCTATAGATTGGTACAATGCAATTTTACACACCAATTATACCTTACACCACAAAAAAAACACGGTTTAAAATCTGAAATTGTGTGTTTTAGGTGTGCTATAGAGGTTGCAACAATTATACCTTCAACCTGGCTCTGTGTGAAAGTAAGATCATTTTGGTCTGATTTGGCAGAAATTTTGACAAAAATTGTAGAAGTGCATTTTCCATTGGAACCAGAACTGTATTTATTGAGGAATCTTATGGTTATTGGCACAAAACTATCAAAATATCAAATACATTTCATGAGGATTTCACTAGTGGTAGCCAGGAAATGTATAGCTGTTACGTGGAAGTCCGATTCCTCCCTACTTATTACTCGTTGGAATATGGAAATACAAAGTTGTATCCCCCTCCATCCCCCAGAGAAGATAACATAACCTTAAAAAGAAATATGACATATATGTTAAAATATGGCAACATTATTTGAACCATACTGGCTTAAGGGTATAATTTACTTCCTCGAAAAGCTTTAAATAATATAGTTAGATTAATAGCATTTAATTGCTGAAGATTAAGATATGGACTAATTAATGAAGGCAGCTCAAAACACTCCTCCTTTATTAGACAGTTTTTTTTAATAATGTCAGTAGTTGGGAGGAGGTGAGGTTTGGGCAATCATGTGAGACTCTGTAATTTTAAAACACTATTTATATGATGTATGTAATAATGTTCTAAATGAATCTTGTAAAAAATAAAATATAATACAGTACAACTCTGATTATCCAAAATTGGATTCTCCAAAATCCTCATTTATCAATTTTTTTTTCATTTTGGATAAATGAGGATATCGGAAACAAATCAGAAATCATCATTAATTAAAACATTAAACATTACAGCACTGTACAGGCCCTTCAGCTCTCCATATTGTGCTGAACCATATAAAAGTGTTAAACCCTCCCAACCTTATAACCCTCTCCTTACATCCATGTGCCTATCAAATAGTCTTTTAAAGGCCCCTAATGTTTCCGCCTCTACCACCACTCCTGGCAAGGCAATCCAGTCCTCAGCAACTCTCTGTGTAAAAAAATTACCCCTGATGTCTCCCCTATTACTTACCTCTCTTAATCTTAGACATGAATCCTCTAGTGGTTGTTATTCCCACCCTTGATCAAGTCCCCTCTCATCCTTCTTCATTCCAAAGAGAAAAGTCCCAGCTTTTCCAACCTTGCCTCATAAGACATGCCCTACAATCCAGGCAAGATCCTGGTAAATCTCCTCTGCACCCTTTCCAAAGCCTCCACATCCTAGGAATATAATGAGGCAACCAGAACTGGACACAATACGCCAAATGTGGTGTCATCAGAGACTTATAAAGCTGCAACATGACTTCTCTACTCTTATACACAATCCCCCTATTAATGAAGTCCAGAATCCCATAGGCTTTTTTAACTATCCTGTCAACCTGAGCAACTACCTTGGGGGATGTATGGACATGAACCCCAAGATCCCTCTGTTTACCCACGCTCTTAATTAACTGACCGTTAACCCTGTACTCAGCTTTTTGATTTGACCTGCCAGAATGCATCACCTCTCACTTTTCTGGATTGAACTCCATTTGCCATTTTTCTGCCCAACATTGCATCTTGTCTATGTCCTCTTGCAACCTCTGACAACCTTCATCTCCACCTACAATTCCTCCAATCTTCTTGTCATCTGCAAACGTACTCACTCAACCTTCTGTATTATTATCCAGATCATTTCTAAAAATCACAAAGAGCCAGGGACCGAGAACTGATCCCTCTGGCCCTCCACTAATTACCTCCTTTCAACCACTACTCTCTGTCAACTTCCTGCAAGCCAATCTTTTATCCAGACAGCCAAGGTTCCACTGATCCCATGCTTTTTGACATTCCGGATGAGTCTCTCATGGGGGACCTTATCAAACACCTTACTGAAATCCATATTTTCTTTGGCTTGGCTTCGCGGACGAAGATTTATGGAGGGGGGTAAATGTCCACGTCAGCTGCAGGCTCGTTTGTGGCTGACAAGTCCGACCCTACCCTCATCAAGTTCTTTGTCACTTCTTCAAAGAACTCAATTAGGCTAGTGAGACAGAACCTTCCCTTTACAAAGCCATGCTGATAATTCTTGAGTAAGTTCTACCTCTCCAAATGCTGGTAGATCCTATCCTTAAGAATCCTTTCCAATAATTTGCACATCACTGACGTGAGACTCACTGGTCCCCCAGGTTTCTCCTTATTATCTTTTTTAAACAAAGGGACTACATTTGGCTTTTTCCAATCCTCTGGCACCTCCCCCGTAGTCAAAGACCATAGCTAATGCTCCCACAATTTCTTCTCTTACCTCCCACAGCAACCTAGGGTATATCTCATCTTTCCCCAGGGACTTAATCAACCTTGATGTTATTTAGAAGATCTAACACTTCCTATTCCATAATCACCACATTGTCCAGCTCTATTTTGACTTCATCCTGATCAAGGTTCTTTTCTCATGTAAATACTGACACAAAGTATCCATTCAAGACCTCCTCTATCTCCTCCGCTTCTCGGGACATGTTGCCTCTTTTATCTTTCAGTGGTCCTACCTTCACTTTTGTCATCTTTCTATTTTTTTTACATACGCATAGAGCACCTTTGGGTTATACTTAATCCTAGCTGCCAAAGACTTTTCATGCCCCCTTTTAGCTCTCCTAATTTCCTTTTTAAGCTCCTTCCTAGCTTCTATATATTTCTCATGAGCCCTATCTGTTCCCTACTTCCTATATCTAACATAGGCTTGCTTCTTCCTCTCTACAAGTCACCTTACCTGTTTCGTCATCCACGGTTCCCTTTTTGTACCATTTTTTCCTTGTCCGAGTGGGACAAACCTGTCCTGAACCCAGCTCAATTGGTCCCTTAACTTCCTCCACATTACTTTTGTGCTCTTCCCCCTTGAACTTTTCTTTCCAATTGATATTCCCTAGTTCCTACCTAATCCTTTCATAATGAGCTCTTCCCCAGTTAATCACTCTTCTATTTAGCCTGAGTTCATTTTTTATATAGCTGTACTGAAGTTAAGGGAGTGATGATCACTTGCACCAAAGTGCTCCCCTACCAAGAGGTCTACCACTTAACCCGGTTTGTTACCCAGCACCAGATCCAGTATGGCCTCTCCTCTCGTCGACCTGTCCACATACTGTGTCAAAAATCCCTCTTGAACACACCTATTTATCATTTAGCCAAAATTTTTTTGGAGCTGAACTGACTTAACAGATTGAAAAAAAAAAATTCACCCGACATGAAATTAGATCGATAATTGACCTCGTTTTAGGTAACTCCCTCCCCTCTTTTCTATTTCTTTACTTTCCCCTATTGTCTTGTCTCTCCACCTCTCTCTCTCAAACTGTGTGCCACTGACTCCCAGCCACAAGTGGTCGAAAGAATCCCTTGTCCAAATATTATTAAGGAGAGCGGCTCCAAGGTGGGAGAAGGACCTCGGTCTCAGTGGTGTTCCTTCCCCTCCCCTCCTATCCTATTCCCTCACTCCTCCTCGGCACACCAGACAGCGACTCTGAATCCTCCCCTCGGCCTACTTCCCCGTTGTGCGTGTGCGGTTGGCTTAGGGGAGGATTCGGAGACAGGACTCCGGCATCAGGAGCTCTGGTGATTGGGGAGACAGGAGCCCACCGATTTGCCAGTGAGTGTTCCACTGGCCCAGGAAGCCTCCCCGGGGATCAGCAGCACCGGTGGGTTCGTGTTGGTGATCAGCAGTTGGGTGGTCTTGGTGATCAGCAGCCGCGTTGGGTTAGTCTCTGTGATCGGCAGCGGCCAGAATTGTTTTTTTTGGTGAGAATTAAACATTATTTTAATACTTAAAAAGCCTTCCCTTTTGGCTTGTTCTTGTTTAAACACTACAAATGATTTGCTGTTGCTGCTGTGTGGTTTTTAAAAAATGACAGATTCTCCGAAGAAAACATTTATCTGACATAGGCACGGTCCTGACCATTTCAGGTAATCAGAGTTGTACTGTGTTTAAAAAAAACTTTATAACCATCAAAATAATAGAAAACTTTCAACAGAGAAAACAAAACTTCAACAAATTGAAACCATGCTGACTCATTACAAAGCAATCTGATCAAATCAAACCCATTCCTTAGTAATTTCTACATAGATTGCAAATTCTTCCTATTTATTTATTTATTTAAAAGCCTATTTGATTCTTTTTTTTTGTTGCTGCTCCCAAGTTGCGAGTTTCACAAAACCACTGTATGAGCAAAAAAAGTTCTTCTCAAGCCTTCCACTTCTTTCTCCTCCTCAACACCCCCCCACCCCCAACCCCACACAACCACTAACCCGTACCTTTTCTGTATTTCATTGTCTTGTTGCCTGACCCTTGAATTATCTGTTTACAGGAGAGCTTGCCCCAATTTAGACAAACATGAATTTGTATGTGTCCGTCAGATCTCCTTTCATTCTTCCTGACTCCAAGCAGAAGAATATTACAACTGAAATCTCTTATCCCTGGAACTCAACTAATAATTTTTTTCTGTGCCCTCTCAAGAATCTTCACACACTTCTAAGGATCAAATCACCAGAACTGGGTTGAATATTCAGGTTTTGACCTTGTCACTGTTTTGTAAAATATCCTTGCTTTTGCAACCATTATCTCTATTAGGAATACCAGGTTCTCATGAAATTCATATTTTCATATTTGTCCTGCTTCTTTCAATGATTTATGTACATTTAGTCTGAAAAACAATTGTCTGCTAGTTGTATATCTATTTTGCTGACAGGAAAAAGATGAGGATAACTCAAATTGCAAGGACAAAATCTACAGAGGGAAATGGATGAAGTGGGTGTCCATTAACTTGGCATATGGAGTATATGAAATGTAAGCTCTTCACTTTGGTTGCCGAAGCAGAATTTATTTAAAATGTGCAATCTGAGAACATTGGTGAAAAGAGCCTTGTGCAATATAACATTAACATGCAGGTACCCTGCTCCACTGTAAGGTAAAAACATCATGAGATGGGACCGGAGAAGGAGTTACCCAGTACTAAGGAGTAACAGAATGCAGATGTGACCTTGTACACTCAAGATAAGCTTGGCACTAACAAGCTGATGAGCAGCAGACTAACAGAGAAGGGTAGCAACAGCTTATTCATTGGACAATGTAATGGTATGATAATTTACTAAGTATGTGTCCTGAGGTATAAAAAAACACCACTTGCTGATATCGGGAGAATGCGCCTTCTCCAACTAACACTGTTAGTTGCAAGTGTTACAATCCGGTAATAAAGAACCTTGATTTCGACTCAGTCTGGTGTCTGACTCACTCATTCTCGAACAAAGCAGACCTAACACCTTTGGAATTTTGTACCTGTATTCAAAATCAGAATTTATAAGTCATGAAATTTGTTTTTTTGCAACAGCATCATAGAACAAACATACATATTATCGCCATCATAACTGTAAATAAAATAATAACATGAAAAGTAAGGCCATGTCTTAGGTTCAATGATTTTTCAGGAATCTGATGGCAGCGGGGAAGAAGCTCTCCTTGTGCCATTGAAGGCTCATCTTTAAGCTTCTGTACCTTTCCCCTGATGGTAGCAGAGTGAAGAGAGCATGGCCTAGGTGGTGGGGGTCCTTGAGGATAGAGGCTGCTTTTTGAAGACTACCACATGTCCTCAATGGAGTGAATTCTGGTACTGTGATGTCGCAGGCCAAGTTAACAACCCTCTGGGGAGTTTATTCTTGTCCTGAGAGTTGGCGCCTCAGTACCAGGCAGTAGTGCAACCAGCCAGAATGCTCTCTACAGTACACTTGTAAAAGATTTTGAGAAATCTGAGTGAATAAGCATGTTTAAGGATTTTTGGTACCACACAATCCAGAGTTGTGAATATCCATGCAGTCCAATGATTGGATGGTGGAACAAGTTAGAGACTTTGCAGTCTACTAGTGCTCCTAGTCCTCATAAATGCATTCTTATGGCTCTTTGCATTCTGTACTTGTCAATTTCTATCAATCCTGTCACTTATCCTTTTATTTTATAGGCCTCATTTTCCAGTCACATGAATGTCTTCCAAACATCAGTGTAGATGACATCCATTGTATTCTTTTTATCATCCTTCATTTTATGAAAATAAAATCTACAATGTAGAGAGAGAGTGTTTTTGGTTGTTGTTGCTTGTATTGTACCTTGACTGTACATTTACCAAGCACTTTTACTTTGTCGCCCGTAAAAGATCTCCGTATTACTTAAATTGTTTTCACTGGAAGGTATGGTAACAAATGTTGTTTTAAATATAATGGCATTACAGATACTGCAGTCCCTGTGTTAAGCTCCATTTTCAGAAGTTCATTGTTTATTTTCAGCTGAACATAAATTGCTATGCTTTTTTCATTTATCTTTTGGATGTGTAAGACTGCAGCTGTGGTTTTGTCATCTTCAGAGCTGTTGCTGTGCTCGTTGCTTGGGCTTCTCTCTCTCTCTCTCTCTCTCTCTCTGTTAGTGATTTGACCTTGGCTGTGTGGTTATCACAATTTTGAATTCTCCTGCTTTTTACTGTTTCTTTAATTGGACATCTCGCTTTGATATGTCCTTTTTTGTTGCAGCAGTGGCATTTGGAATTTTTAAAGAAACAGTTTTTTGGGCAGTGGAGTACTTCCTGCAACGGAAGCACTGTTGGTGGGAAAATCTCCTGACTAGTAGGTCTTGTTGCCCACATCCAAATTTTTGTCTGCCATTTCTGAGCTGCAGGCAGTTCTATAAGGGATTTTGAGAGTTACTTCGTTGTCCGTTTCCAGTAATTTTTGCTTTGCCTGGCGATATGACGACCCCATCACCAATCTGTCTCGAAGTCCTTGGGTCAGAAACTGCTCAAAGTGACAGTGCTTGGACAGTTCATGCCACGCCTCCAGGTATTCACTTACTGCCTCCCCTGGCATTTGTCTCCTTTCATAGAATTGTTGCCTTTTTGTCATAATGAGTGGTCTGGGGCTTAAGTGGTTCCCTAGTGCTGTGCATAACTCGATGTATGTTTTTGTCCCTGGGTCCTCCAGGGACAGCAAAGTTTTAAGGAGATTGAATGTTTTGCTGTCCATTATACTGAGGAATAGGGCACGTTTTCGGTTTACCGGGGCTTCAATAATATTATGGGCTATGCAGTAGTGGTTAAACTGTTCTATGTAATTATCCCAACTTTCATCTGCTTCGTTGAATTCTCTGAACATTCCCTCCGCCATCTTGGCGTGCTTTCGCTTTGATTTTTTTTTCGCGGGACCTTGTTAGTTAGTCACCTTTTACCTTTTATCCTTGTGGTTCCTTCCGCTGGTCGGTGCATGGAGCACGCGTAGACTTCGTTTTCTTTCTTGTTGCCACTGTCGTGCATACACTTACACAAATGAGGACTCTGAGACATGGTGCTTTTCTCATTCTTTACTACCATCAGAATAACATGGCTACTGACATATAGAGATATATATGTGAAGCAGTGACGTCATGATGTGGGCATCATGATGTACAGCAGGGCAGGCTTATACACAACAGTAACCAGTGTTAATGCCTATTTATTTTTGTTTACTGATTATTGTTTTTAAAAACTTTTGTATCATCAAGGTTAAAATGACTGTCTGGTATTTTCAAAACCCTTTGATCATAGAGACACGTTGGTCATTTTGCAAATATTGAATTTTCCAATCTCAGATAATGAGTTCCCTCTCTTTTCTTCTGAGGTACTTCCAGTTTTCCTTCTCCCACCCCAACCCCATTTTTGATCCTTTTTCTACACATCCCCACCCAGTTCTCATCCATTCCCTTCAACCTTGCCCTTTCTAGTTCCATGCTCTTCCACTCACATTTCAAGTGCAGTATTCTCCCCTCCCATAGAACCATAGAACATTACAGCACTGAAATGGGCATTTGGCCCTTCTAGCCAGTGTCAATCTATTATTCTGCCTAGTCCCATTGATCTCTACCCAGTCCATAATCACTCTATGCCTCTTCAATTCATGTACCTGCCCAAACTTTTCTTAATGTAAAAACTTGAGCTCATTCCACCTAACCACTACTCTCTGTGTGAAGATGCTACCCCTAATATTCCCCTTAAACTTTCCCATTTTACCCTTAACCCAAGTTCTCTGGTTGTATCTCACCTAACCTCCGTGGAAAAAGCATATTTGTATTTTACTCTATCTATACTCATCATAATTTTATATACTTCTCACATCTACCCTCATTATTGTATACTTCAGGGAATAAAGTCATAACCTGTTTAATCCTTTCTTATAACTCAGTTCCTCAGGTCCCAACAACATCCTAGTAAATCTTCCCTGCACTCTTTCAATTATATTGATATCTTTCCTATAGTTTAATGACCAAAACTGCAGACAATAATCCAAATCTGGCCTCACCAATGCCTTATATAATTTTACTGTAACATCTAATGGCAGACAAAGAGTTGCCATTAGTATTGCCTGGTGCCCCTAACAGTCAGAGAGAAAGAGTAGCAAAAGAGAGTCCCTTCAGTGACATGTCTTTGTGAATTCGCATCCAGTGCTCCCACGGCCTTTGGAACTGCACAGGCTCCTGTTTGATCGATCTGCTACCCGAGCTCCAAATCCAAAGTCCTTGGATTTAATTTGGCAAAAGCTCCCTTTTTGACCCTATCTACCTGTGACTCGACTTTCAGGAAATTATGAATCTGTATTCCAGATCTACTCGCCAGTGTCCTACCATTTACCATGTATGTCCTATCTTAGTTTCTCCTTCCAAAATGCAGCACCTTACACGTGTCTGCATTAAATTCCATCTGCCATTTTGTAGCCCATTTTTCTCACTGATCCAGATCCTTCTTCACTGTCCACTGCACCTTCAATCTTTGCATCATCTGCAAACTTGCTGATCCAATTTACCACATTATCATCCAAATCATTGATAGAGATAACACACAACAATAGACCCAGCAACAGTCCTTGAGCTACACCACTAGTCACAGGTCTCAGTCTGAGGCAATTATCCACGACTACTCTCTGTCTTTTCCCATAAACCAATGTCAAATCCAGATTACTACCTCACCATGAATACTGAGCGATGGAACCATCCTGACTAACCTCTAATGTGAGACCTTGCCAAAGACCTTTTATTAAAGTCCATGTAGACTAGATCCATGCCCTTTCCTTCATCCAATTTCCTGGTAACCTCCTCAGAAAAACTCCACATGATTGTTTAAACGTGACCTACCACACACAAAGCCATGTTGACTATCCCCAGTCCCTAAATATCTAAATACTTGTATATCCGATCTATTGAAATACCTTCCAATAATTTACTACTGACATCAGGCTCATCAACCTATAAATTCTTGAATTAATTTTGAAGATTTTTTAAACTACGGAACAACATGAGCTACCCTACAATCCTCCAGCACCTCACTCGTGGCAAAGGACATTTTAAATATATATGCCAGGGCCCTTGTAATTTTTGCATTAGCCTCTGTCAGGGTCCAAGTGAAGGCCTTGTCAGGCCCCGAGGATTTATCCTTCCTTGTTTGCTTTAAGACAGCAGGCACCTCTTTTCCTTTAATCTGTACATTATAGGTTCTGTGACCTCATTGCTTGTTTGCCCCTCTTTCCTTGTATCTGTGCCAGTTTACTGAGTAAATAGTGTTGCAAAAAAATCCCATTTAAGAAATCTCTAATTTCTCTTGGATCCATACATGGCCAGCCACCATAATCTGCAGGATCTTACTATTCTTTTGCTCTTAATTCAAGATTCCTTTCTTGTCATTTAATTGTACAGAAAATGTAATATTACACGAAATTTCCTTCTGCCTGACATAAGGCAGACAAAGAGTTGCCATTAGTATTGCCTGGTGCCCCTAACAGTCAGAGAGAAAGAGTAGCAAAAGAGAGTCCCTTCAGTGACATGTCTTTGTGAATTCGCATCCAGTGCTCCCACGGCCTTTGGAACTGCACAGGCTCCTGTTTGATCGATCTGCTACCCGAGCTCCAAATCCAAAGATCTGACACAATCAGGAAGCCTTCAGTGCCCAAGGCCATTTGGGAGCCCCTCTTGGCCAGCACCCTTACAAATCCTGGTTCCATGACTCCCTCGAATTCAAATCTCTAACTGCCTGCTGCTTGTGTGGATCTTTCAGCCGTTGAGCCCCTCATTGGTCCTCTATCGTGGTCACTGTCCTGTAGGGTCCTTCAGCAGCTGGTCCCTGGCCATAGTCACTGCCCTAAAGGGTCATCTCCTCTGCCTTTCCTTCCCAGTGAATTCTCCCTTTTCTAGTGCCCTGCACAACTCCACTGCTCCCCTGGAGTCTGCAACCCCTCGTGGCCACTACTGGGTATAGGGGCTGCCATCTTAGGTACAGACCCTGTAGTTGTAAGACTTCAATAAAAAACACTGACAGCTCCATTAACAAACCATTTAAAGCCTGTGCAGACCCACCAGCAATACACCAGTTTGTTAGACTGTGAGTACCTGCGCTGTTCCACTCCTCCAGCCATAGAAGCAGCTCAGAAAGCGCCGCCATTTTCAATAATATACACTATATGTAGAAGCCCTTAGGATTTTATTTCATTGTCATTATCTCCAGAGGAACTTCTTGTCTTTCAGCCCTCCCGATTTCCATCTCAAGTTTTTTCTTGCATTTATTTTTCTTCTCATTTGCTCCTTGTTGCCTATACCTGCTTCCACCCCTTCTCAACCAGAAGCCCAATATCCCTTGAAAATCAAAGTATTTTAAGCCTGTTAACTTTGCCTTTAATCATGACTGGAATGTACAAATTCTTTACTCTCAAAATTTCACCTTTGAAGGCTTTCCATTTACCCCACATGTCCTTGCCAGAACACAACTTATCCCAGTCCACACATTCTAGATCCTTTCTCATTTCCTCAAAATTGGCCTTTCTTCAATTTAGAATCTTAACCCAAGGACCACACCTATCCTTATCTGTAATTATATTGAAACTAATGACACAGTGGAACCTCATCATAGCACGATAGTTGGGCATCGCAAAAAAAGCGGGGTTGCACTAAATCGGGGTTTTACTACTGTGTACAATATATACACACATCGATCACGGCAACGACCCCACTCTCAACCCCTTCCTCCGCCCTTCCCAACCCGGTCACAACAGCACTCACTCCTCCCCCCACTCCACCACCCCTGTTCGCGGCAGCTCTCACCACCACCACCCCCCATTGTTCGCAGCAGGACCCCCCTCTTCATAAATGTGATGAATTGCCCACCAAGATAAGCATTACTGTACTTAGCTCATTTAGACGCACCACTTCTAACCATCCGCTGTCCCACAGGGTGTTCATCCCTGGTACTGCATCTTTTAAAATGGGCTTGCTTTACGTATATATCAGGGTCCGATGATCATTACATTATATCCGAATTCACATTGGATCGGGGTTCCACTGTATTATAACCACTGGACCCAAAGTGTTCCCCTATACTACTGTCACTTGTCCTGCCTCGTTCCCTATTAAAAGATCCAGTATTGCGACCTCTTTAGTTGGTATCTCCGTATTATTCATTTGGAAAATTTCCTGAATATATTTGACATATTCCAAGCTAACCAGCCCTTTTACAGTATGGAAGTCCCAGTATGGAAAGTTAAAATGATCTATTTTCACAACTTTGTTTCCTGTAGCTGTTTGCTATCTCTCTGCTGATTGCTCCTCCAATTCTCACTGACTATTGGGTAGTCTATAATACAATCCTATTAATGTGGTCATACCTTTCCCATTCTTCAGCTTCACTCGTATAACATCAGAAGATGAGATCTCTGGTTTGTCCTGCCTGAGCATAGCTGTGATATTTTCCTTGACGATCAATGCCACTCCTCCCTCTTTCATCCTTCCTGCTCTGTTACATCTGAAACAATGGAACCTTGGAACATTGAGCTGCCTGTTCTGCCCCTCTCCAACCAAATTTCACAAATGACCCTAATGTCATAATTCTACATGCCAATCCGTGCTCCAAGCTCTTCTGCCTTCCCTAGAATACTCCTTGCTTTGAAATAGCTGTACCTGAGAACAACCATTTGTTTATTGTCTTTTTATGCAGTCTTAACATCTTTTTCCCTCCCCTCGTTATCTGCACAATGTTTCTTATCCCTCTGCAAATCGAGATTAAAGCCCCCCCCCCCCACCCCGAAGCAGCACTAAGAAACTTTCCAGCAAGGATACAAGTCCCCCTCCAGTTCAGATGCAAAGTGTCCTGCCATTACAAGTCCACCTTCCCTGGAAGTGAGGCCTATGATCCATAAACCTGAAGCCCTCCCTGTGTCACCATCTGTTTAGCCACTTGTTAAGTTGTATTCTCCTCGTATTTCTAACCTCACTAGTACGTGCCACGGGTAGCAATCCTGAGATCACACCCTTGGAGGTCCTGCCCCCCTTTGCTTCTGTCTTGGCTAATTTGCCCAACATGTCTCCTCAAATAGCTCCCATTATAGCACCACTATCACCAACTCTACTCATCAGTTTCCAGCCCTGGTTGCCTCTATCTTATTATCCTCCTCTAGCTGTCTCCAACTTCACTCTGTATGACTCATTTTGTCCCCTGCCTCTCTCTTTCTCTGACACCTAACAATCAGATGCCTCCCCATCAGTCTATCATCCTTCACCCCACCCACATTTACTCATCTGCTACTGGTCCATCTCTAATCCCTCCCACCCTGTTTTCCTTATACTGCTTATCTTACCTCTATCCTCTATCTTGAAGAAAGGTTCAACATCATCTATTTTTTCCTCTCACTGATGCTGCTTTACCTGCTGGGTTCCTCCAGCAGATTTTATTTTTGCTCCAGATTCCAGCATTTATGGTGTCTCGAGCATTCAGTGATTTGTTGCAGGAACACAGCATCAATGGGTAGAAATGGCAGATAACATTTCGAGTCAAGTCCATTCAAGGCTAAGATTTCAAAAAGGTGAAATTGTGTACGTAAAGGGGGAAAGAACCCAGGGTCTCTATGGAAAAATTGATCTGGGATTATAGTCTGGGTGAATTGCGAATGCCAGACTTTAAAAAAAATACTATTGAGCAGCCCAGTCAAGATACATCACATCCCTCTTCAAGTGGGAAGGTGTAGCATCCTGGGCATAAATTGGCCTGCACGTGATAGGTAGCAGAGGACTTTATTTATAAATGGGACACTAAATTGCTATGAGCAAAGAAAGGCAGCTCCATATTAAAACAAATAATTCTCATTTAGAATAAAATTAACCAATATCTAGGAACCAAAGTGGGACTGTCTCCAAAAACACCTCTTGCTCCAAATAGATTAATACCATTGATGGTGGGTACAAGATGCTGGGCACCTGGCGTCATAATGACATCAGGTGCGTAGAGGACTGTTACAAGCAGGGGCGAATAATGTCGTTTGAGCAACTAAGGAATAACTATAATTTATCAAATAAGATGTTTCACTGCTACCTTCAGATAAGATCTTTTCTACAAGACAAATTAGGTCCAACTATGGCCCTCTAAGCGTGCAGTGACATAGAGACCATGATTTGATGGGGAAGCATTGGGATGCTCATTTCAGCAATGTATTTCTTGCTCCAAGCAGAAAGCCTGAACTCAGACCTTGACAAGTCAAGGCAAAGGTGGGAATCGGACTTGGGAATAACGATTGATGAATGGTGCTGGTCTGATTTGTCTCAGATCAGCATGACTGCAGTCATCAGTGCACAGTACAGGCCGGCACCAGCTGTACCTGACACCACAAAAATTGAACAGATCTAAGCCCAATCTATTAGACCAATGTTTTAGATGTGGCAGTGCAACAGGGACTTTTGTGCATGCAACCTGAACATGTGGCAAGGTGAAACTCTTAGGTGGAATTGGGCCAAGCCCTGGAAAAAAAATCATAGGCAAAGAATTCCCATGGGACCTGGAGGTCTTCCTGTTGGAAACATACTGGATGCAAGACTTATAATGAAAATGTCCATATTTCAAATTCAATTTGTTATGATCATAATGGCGGTGGCCAGGAAGTGCATAACAGTTACCTGGAAGTCTGACTCCTACTTAAGCATTGAATGTTGAAACACAGAAATGCAGAACTGTGTTCCCCTGGAGAAAATTACCTGTAACCTAAGGAAACATTATGGAACCTTCCTGAAGGTCTGACAGCCTTACTTGAACTACATAGGGGCACAATAGCAGTGTGGCCCTGCTCTACCCTCCTAATTCACCCCTCCATTGGTGAGGGAGTGGAGGGGGTCCATCTTGTTCCGGCCAGGGAAAGGTACGAAAAAGGAAGGCAGCCTATATACTGGTTGCCAAGTCACGACAAACTCATAAATCCCTGTAAGTATAATTAATTTGATATTAAATGTTTAATGTCTTGGGAGGGGGGAGGAGAAGGGGATAAATAAAAAGAAATACACAAACTCAATGAGAGGATTGTAAGGATTTAACAAATAATTAATATGGATATCGTTGATAATGATATTGACAATTGTTGTAGTTTGTAAGGAAAAACTATAAATAAAATATTCAAAAAGTAAGGGGGAAAGAAGCTGGGAAATGTGGGAAAATAAGACTGAGGTCAATCCCCTCTGGCCCCTCCCCAGCTTCTTTCCCTCTTTATGGATGTAATTTCATGTTTTTGATCTTAGTCTTGATAAAGGGTCCCTATGTAAAGTGTTGACTGACCATTTCTGCCCATGAATGCTGTCTGATCAGCTTTTCCTCAGGAGGCAAATCTACAGACACTCAGTGACTCTGAAGGGGCTCTCTTTTGCCTCTCTTTCTCTCACACTAAAGGGCATTGGACAACACGAATGGCAACTCTTTGGCTGCCTTGCGGTAGGCAGAATGCAATTTTGTGTAACATTACATGTTCTGCCCTATTACATGACAATAAAGTAATTTTGGAATCTGAGTTGTATCCATCATGAAATTAGCTCGATTGGTTTTGCACAGTTATCCCAAATGCTACATATGTTTTCCTGGCATAGTTTGGACAATTATTGATGTGGTTATCCAGCTTTAATGGATTAAAATAGGCTTTTCATGCCAATTGTCACTTTCCACAGCCATTCCACTATTTACAAGCTTATTTCATGATTTAAGAAACACCATAGACAATGGTACATAGTACAAAACACCCTCTGGTCCACAGAAGAATGCTCAAGTGCGTTGTGTGTTTCCATGTATTTGAGCTGTGTCGTTGCCAGGATGATGTGTGCCTCTATAGTTCTGATACAGCAATCAAAGGAAGTAAAGAGTAACCAAATCATACATGTCATAGGGCCCTGTGAATGCTGCATAACCTGCTAACTTTCTCCAGAACATTTGTTTATTGCACTCATCCCCAACCTCTGCAGTCTTTCTCTTTAACTCCATAGAACTGAAATGAGAGCTGTCCATTGATTTTTGTTGTAAAAGTGGCAAATTTTGGAAATCTGAAATAAAAACAAAATGTTGGAAGCAATTAACCAATCAGGCAGCATTTGCAGTGAGAGGAACAATTAATGTTTCAGGTCTAGGAGAATGCAAATTTCCTCAAGGTAAAGTCCATTCCCAGAGTGCTTTCTGAACTACTATATCTTATCTAGTCCTCTGATGAACAACGTATTTGCAGCTTCAGGTTTTCCAGGCCTTTCATCACAGAGATTTGTAACCTGGTGGAAGGAGACCTTGGCGTTGGATCTCATGCATCAGATGTTCTTCATCAAGATCATGTTGTCAATTCACTTCTTCATCACGTTGTGATTCTAAGTGGTTATAAAAGATCTCAGTTGGGTATTACAACTTGCTGCTCAGTGTAGCATCAGAAGATTCTACCTTTACTTTGATTTTACTGAGGTTCCTTGAACAGTGACATTTGTTAATATTTCTGGTTTTCCATGTTTTTTGAGAGCCACTGATTACATTTGCATTTGTTTACACATAATCCAACATGCAGTCATTATTGGATGATCAGAATGACCGAATCATCTTTATTCAATGACTGCTGTCCAGAGATGTTGATCTGGTAGGGGAAATTGGGAAATCTTTTAATGTAGCTGCAGACCATTGTGGGGCATCCACAAGATACAGTCCCAATATCTCCATTATTTCAAGGTGTTCTTGACTATATTGTAAACAGGTTCAAAATGTTGGCGGAATGTGTTGAATGCTGCACAATTTAGCAGTCTGCAGGCAGTAACTTGAGCTTGCTTGAAATACCCCTACATGCAGATACCCCTCAGAGTCCCATCCTCATAATACCATCCTGATGTCCAAATATATCACCAAGCCTCCCAATTATTGGCAGTTACCTTCACAGCTTGACAAAGACCCATCAGAGATGAGGATAAATGCTGTCTATATCCCCCCCCCCAAAAAAATAATTTTCTAAAGAGGGGATGGAGTTTGTAGATCTGTGAGGAGAGAAAAGGAGGAGACCAAACACCTAGCAGATCGGGGGAAATTCCCACGGTACCATCTCAGCACCACAGAGGAGGAAATCCACCACTGTAAGTGCAAGAAGAGGCTTTCTCATAGACAAATGCTGCTTGTTATCTGTTCCACAGATGTCAAAAAAATCTCTGAAATATTCTTCCTAAAAGTAAGTTACGAGTATAGAGATTGCCAGGATGATGTGTGATGATTTTCAACCCTTACATACTTTCTTGTATAACTATTTACACAAAAATGAAGGGATCAGTTAACTAAAATTGCAGGGGCTTACTGAAGATGCTGTGTTATCCATAAACTGACACCTATTGAGAGTAGATTGACCTCCTCAAATACCAATCAGCCATTCTCCAGCTCCTCTCAGCAAATGTAATCATTGTTTCGAAGACTGAGCCCATTTGACTGCTGTTCAACATGAATGGCTTGTGTAAGTAATGTAGATGCAGTCAGTGAGACTAATACACTTTACAGCAGGTTGATCAGATTGGCATTCACTGGGTGCAGAGATGCTGTGAGGGATTAACATTTCAAGCCAATCGAGCCCGACATCATTCATGAATGAGAAATCCCTCAAGATTCCAATTGCACAAATGGACCATTTCATAGAGCCAAAATTGATGATAATCAGAGGTGTGAGCTTACTGTTTCACAGAATTCCAGCAACTGATCTGTTCAATGTACCAATTCACTGCACAATCCATTATTTAATAGTGAAGCTCTTTCATCTAAGATTCCCCCTTTTGAAATCTCCTGTGGAAAAAAAAAGAGTTCTTGCTTCAGGACACGTTGCAGAATATTTTCCATTTCAGCAAGTAATATCCCTCTTATGGCCTCTGACATGGGAGCTTGCTTACAAAGTCGGGATGGTCACAAAGGACTGCTGTTGTACAGCCACGCCCTTTGAGGAACAGTATCTTTCAAATAAAGAACAGTCCTGTTCATGTTCATATGATGCTTGTTATCTTAACAAGCTTCTGTTGTGAGATATTTTCCATTATCCCTGCATCAGAACAAAATGAGAAATTAGTTCAACATTGCTGGTGTCTTCATAAGATTTTATAACAATTACAAAATAAATTAAACATCAAAATAAATTAAATATCCTTATGGCCAATATCTTGCAATTTCTATCACAGTGTATCCTGTGAGATAAGAGTTGGACAACTGCAAGGCCCACTATCTTTTATCTCTTGCAGACGACATAGATGTAAGGCAGTCATTTTCAGCCTGGTTCCTGCAGACAACAGAAGCAGCTGAATATGATTACTGGCTGATTTGTTTTTAATTGACAATGAAATTTCAAAAGTGCGACCTTCTGCTGAGCCAGCTTTTTAATTTTTTTTTAATTTTTCACATTATGAACCATACTGACCAAAATACACACAAACATTTCCCTCTTGAATATACGCAGTGTCATTTTCTCCCCTTTTCCCCCCTCCCTTCCCTCCCTCCTTCACCCCTCTCCCCACCCACTCAACGTTCAACATATAGGATACATTAAACCATGTCATCACACAATGAAAATAAATAAGAAATTTGTGTCTTCTACTTTTACATACTGGGTCAGTTCATTTGGTCTTCTCCTTCTGTCATTTTGGGTGGTGGAGGTCCGCGGCAGAACTTCTCTGTTGTGTTCCATGTACGGATCCCAAATTTGTTCGAATGCTGTGATGTTATTTCTTAAATTATATGTTATTTTTTCCAATGGAATACATTTATTCATTTCTATATACCATTGCTGTATTCTCAGGCTAGCTTCTAATTTCCAGGTTGACATAATACATTTTTTTTGCTACAGCTAAGGCTATCGTAATCAATCTTTTTTGTGGTCCATCCAAATCGAGTCCAAGTTCTTTACTTCTTATATTACTTAGAAGAAAGATCTCTGGATTTTTTGGTATGTTGCTTTTTGTGATTTTATTTAATACCTGATTTAGATCTTCCCAAAACTTTTCCACTTTTTCACATGCCCAAATTGCATGTACTGTTGTTCCCGTTTCATTCTTACAGCAAAAACATCTGTCTGATACTATTGGGTCCCATTTATTTAACTTTTGGGGCATGGTGTATAGCCTGTGTAACCAATTATCTTGTATCATGCGTAACCTCATGTTTATTGTATTTCTCATAGTTCCGGAGCATAGCTTTTCCCATGTTTCATTCTTTATCTTTATGTTTAGATCTTGTTCCCATTTTTGTTTGGGTTTACAGCTTGTTTCCTCATTCTCTTTCTCTTGCAGTTTGATGTACATGTTTGTTATAAATCTTTTAATTATCATTGTGTCTGTAATCACATATTCAAAATTGCTTCCTTCTGGTAACCTCAGCCTGCTTCCCAATTTGTCCTTCAAGTAGGTTTTCAGTTGGTGGTATGCAAACATTGTACCGTGAGTTATACATATTTGTTCTTCATTTGTTCAAAATATAATAATTTATTTCCCAAAAAACAATTTTCTATTCTTTTGATCCCTTTTCTCTCCCATTCTCTAAAGGAAAGGTTATTTATTGTGAAGGGGATTAGTTGATTTTGCATCAATATTAATTTTGGTAGTTGATCATTTGTTTTATTCCTTTCTATGTGAATCTTCTTCCAAATGTTGAGCAGATGGTGCAGTACTGGTGAACTCCTATGTTGCACCAGCTTTTCATCCAATTTATATAGTATATGTTCAGGTACCTTCTCCCCTATTTTATCTAGCTCTAATCTGGTCCAATCTGGTTATTCCCTTGTTTGATAAAAATTTGATAGGTATCTTAATTGTGCTGCTCTATAATAATTCTTGATGGCATCTCAGTTGACTGAATTCAGAGATCTAATGTAAAGAACTGTCTTCTGTCTGGTTTGAATCATTGAAGTGTCAACTGCAGTTGGTTTAGTGTTGTTTTCCATGAATAAAGGACATTGAGTTTCATCTTTGTTACCTGCATTACAAAGCAGTAATGTAAAAGAAGCTAGGAAGCCACATTGTTGAATGAAACACCATGACAGGAGCAAACTCATGAAAGTTTTCATTTTTGTGGGAAGCTTTCATTGTGATCGGTAACAAATTACTGACGACCACAATTTCGGACTAGTACGTGTTTCTAGTTGTAAAATTCTTAAGACATTACATTCAATTCCAGACAAATTGGAGTCGTTCATTTATTTGCAACATCATGCTGTGGTTGGTTCAGATTAAAGATTGAGGTTAAAGCTAGGTACTGTTATTTGCCAGTCGTGAGGATTTCAAGGTAAGACATCCTTGGAGCAGCATTAATGTGAAGGGATTATATCAGTATAAAAATTAGCCAGCAAAACATAAAATACTTCAAGGTTCCTTTTATTGTCACGTAATAATAGATTAAAATTGTAACATACATCATTAACTTTAACTTTCACCTGCCTTAAGACAGTCACCCACCATTAATATTGCCCAGCGCCCCTTACAGTGTGAGAGAAAGAGAAGCAAAGGAGAGTCCCTTCAGAGTCACTGAGGGTCCATGGAATTTCCTCAAATGCTCCTGCAACTGCACAGACTCATGTTCAATTCATCAGCAATCTGAGCTCCAGATCCAAATCTCCGACACAATTAGAAATCCTTCAGCACCTGAGGCCCTTCAGGAGTCCTTTTTGCCCTCATCATCCTCTTGAATCCCAGCTCCTACACGTTGTTCCTGAGAGCCAGTGTCCTGTCGCCTGTGGGGTTCCTGCAACTGCAAGTTGCCAACAGCCCACAGCCTGGGTGGGTCCTTCAGCCACTGAGCCTCTTGCTGGTTGCTGCCAGAGTCACCTTCCTTAAGATTTTAGATCCTTTTAGTCTAAAAACAGATGTCATTTGTAAAAGCAGTAATTATCTCTGTCGAGGAAGAAAGATGAGCTCTTAAGCAGGTTTTGAAGTGTTTTAAGTTATAAATTTAGCTTCAAAGATTCACGAAATGAAAATCATATTGAAGAAGTTGCATAGATGCCATCAGTAGCATTATCCTTGGAAATGCATTTTCAATTTTCCTTTGCACTGGTTAAAAAAAAATAAAATGGTGTACTTTTAGCACTTAAAACCTCTCAAGAAAATCCCAGTAAAGGTTGAGGTGTTTGTTGTGTAAAACGTGTCATTTGCATTTGTTGTTATATTACGGTAAATATCACTGATTTATTTAAAATTATTGAAGTTATGTCTGAATGAAAATGGTTCAGGCATGATATGAAATGTACACATCATATTGCTTGGGAATGTTACCATTAGCTCAGACAATGGTTGGCATAGTTTCTGCTTTGTGTCCATTTGGAAGTTTCAGTCGAAGTTGCCCCCAACCAAAATTCCTTACTCCAGTGAGATCAGTAAGGTGCATTGCACTTATGCATATGACAATAAACATGGACACTACCACCTTGAGCATCAACCTCTGTGGTTTTACTAATGTTAAAACAAAAAAACTACTGGCCTGCTTCCCCCCCTCGAAGCCTTTCATTTCCTCCTGTTTGTTCATAATGACTTTTCACTCTTTGAATTTATTCTGCATGTCTACTGATACATAACATGAGTAAATGTTCAAGTGCTGAGGGCTGGAGAAGTCATGTGATAGATCATGTGCTCAAAGTTTGTAACTGGGCATTGCACAATCCCAATGCTGAGTGATTAAATCTGAAAAGCCTATGTTTAAATTCAGCAGAGAAACACAAAACCTGCTATATTTCTCTGCCTAACAGAACTGTCATCCTGTCTCCTTGGCTATTCCACCTTTTTCAACAGCACATTCTTCACTTGTCCCATAATGACACTATCAAATACAACTCCTATCCATTGATCACTGGTACATCCAATTTGGAAATCTCGTAACTTTGCTGAATGCTATTCTTTGTCACATGGCAGAACACCCGTGCTTCATCTGAAGGGTGACCCTAAGTCTTGTGTTCCCTGTCATTTTAAATTTCCATCCTGTTCCCACTTTGACCACTTTCACCATTCAAATGAAGCCCAATGTAAGCTCTAACAACGTAATTTATTTATTTTCCATCTAGGTACACTCCAACCTCAGGGCTCAGCAATGGCCCATTCTGACAAAAGGTCATCTACCTGTAATGTTAACTCAGTTTGTTTTTTCTCCTTGGATGCTTCCAGACCAACTGGAACATTCTCTCCTATTTCAGGTTTCCCCAACTGTTGTAAATCCATGATAGTGCTGGAGAAACTCCTCGTGGGCTTGTGGTCAAAGGTGTTTTTCTGGGAAAAAAAATTTCCATGAAGGGATAGCTGGTGTGGCAAAGTCCAACTGCAACAGGGCCAGGCCCATTCTTCACAAAACCTGGGACAAGTAGAACCTCAGCACAGTGGCACTTGGTGTCCTGGTACTTTGGTTCCGCACACAGCCTGATGAGGCCACACACGAAGGTGGTCGTCAGGATGAGGACCACGTTGGTTACGCCCTTGGCCCATTATCTGGTGCCTTTTACATGGTGACCTTTGGACCCTTTCCATCTTTGATCCCAATATGAACCAGAAGACTGCTCTGGTGACTCCCAGGGCAGAGGTATGGGGGATAGGCCACACTTCCACCACATACAGCAGTATCGAGAGCACCTTGCACCTGATATTGGGAGGGAGTGCCACATCCACAGACCCATCTTCTTGTGGACCTTTGCAATCCGCTCAAACCAGTTTTGGTTGCACACCTCTACCCCTCCAAACCAGATCCCCAACACCTTCAGGTAGTCAGACCACACCTTGGATACTCAGACCACATGCTAATCCCAGCATACAGACCCCTCGTCAGACACTCCAGACCAGTTCAGGAGCAGGTTAAAACCTGGACAGCAAGGGCCTTTCATGCATTCCAAGACTCCTTTGAGTGCACTGACCGGCAGATATTCAAGGAAGCTGCAACCAGTGGCGACTGCATGAATCTGGAGGAGTATATTGGATCAGTGACCAGCTACATCAGTGAGTGTTCTGACGACATCACTGTGCCCATGACCATCATAATTTATTTGATGAGAACGAGTCGTGGATGACAGCGGAGGTGCGCGTGCTGCTCAGTAACCAAAATGCTGCCTTCAGAATGGATAACAAGGTAGCCCTAGCTATTTCAAGAGTCAAGCTGTCTTAGGCCATCGAGGTTGCAAAGCATGTTCATACCCAGCTAATTCATCGTCACTTCCTGGACAGTAAGGACATGCAAAGCATGTTGGAGGGCATCCAAGATATCATCAACCACAAGACCACAGCATCTGCCCATGCTGGTGGGGCCTCCCTCCCAGATAAACTGAACAACTTCCACATGCACTTTGAGGCATAATACAATATTGCAGCAAAGAAGACCACCTCACCTCCAAATGACCGCATGCTGCGCCTTGCAGTGGTCGGCATGAAGAGGGAGCTAGGCAAGGTCAATCTGCAGAAAGTTGCTGGACTGGATAATGTTCCCGGCAGAGTGTTCAGGGGATGTGCAGCTCAGCTAGCAAATGTTCTCACCGACATCTTTAACATCTCCCAGAAGTTGCCACCATTTTCCCCGTGCTGAAGAAGTCATCCATACCCTCTCTCTTTTTTTTTAATTTTATTTATTTGTTCAAAATACAAATAGTAGATAACATATACAACAATTAACCATAAACATGAACATTATTTTTTTAATAGAAAAAAAAAGAAAAGAAACCCCCCCCTTTCAGCCAGCTCTCCTAAGGAGATCCATGAAGAAAAAAATTAAACATACATATCAAGATCTAATCAATGTAAATTAAAATGTAAATATTCTGAATATAACAACCACATTAATAGAAAAAAAACTGTAATTATCACGTGAAACATATGTATTTTTTTCCATTATTAAACAATATTTCATCTTGTTATGCCATCTATTAATATCATTCATATTTGTATCTTTCCACGTACTAACAATACATTTTTTCGCTACAAATAAAGCTAAATATTACAAAAGCAAGTTGAAATTTATCTAATCCCAAACCTTTCAGAGGTTGCAAACTGCCCAGTAAAAATACTGTCGGATCTAAAGGTATTTTAATCTTATACAGGTATTCTAAAAACAATTGAATTTTCTTCCAAAAAGATTTTATATATATATAGATATATATATATATATATATATATATATACATGGCCAGACAGCATGAAAAAAATTACCACATCTAAAACACAAATCTGATTCAAGAAAACCATACTTTTTTAATTTTTCAGGTGTTAAATATAATTGACGTAGAAAATTATAATTAATCATTGCATAACATGCATTTATCAATCTAGTTACACTATCATGACAGATATCTAACCAATCATCCTCGGAAAAAATAAAACCAATATCCGCTTCCCATTTACTTTTGGATTTATCCCAACCCTTTTTATCCATACCATCCTGTAGTATTTGATACATAGATGAAATATAACCCTTCTCTGGCACCTTCATAAGAAAAGTCTCAAATTTAGTCATTTCAGGTAAAATCATATCTCTACCAAACGTATATAAAAAGCAATATCAATTTTCATTTTCTTAATATATGCCAAGACGCACTTACGCTTGATCGGACTGTTTAAACCTCGAACATTAAAAATAGCAAACTTCAACTTTGACATATCTACTAATATTACTAAATACCAATAATATCTTTATATGAAAAATCAAATCAATAGGCCATCCAATAGGAGAAAAAAGTCACAAATTTAAAGCTAACTAAAATTAAAAGAAAAAGAAATAAAGAAAAAAAAAATCCCCCCCCCCAAAAAAAACTACCAAAATGTAGTAATCCTTGAACAAAAATTGGGTATGGGTCACCCACCAGTGGCTGATGACTGGTAGAACCTAGAGCAAATCTCTCCCTCCCCAGCCGAACAAAGAATAACATCAAAATATCATGATAACATAAAAAGTAAAGTAAGAATAAGAAAATTCTTCTATTCATCCAAGAGATTCCAAACTCGAAGGTCCCATTTCAAAGAAGTTGGACTCTTTCCATTCCCGTTTTTCCCATTTCTTCCATTTCCAGAACAACCAGATTTTTCTTTAGGAGACAATGGTGGGCTATGTCTTTGTCCTCTTATATCTGGCAATGAATCAGCAAAAATCATTGCTTCACGATCAGTCTCAAAAAACCGAGATTGATAGTCTCCATAAAACACCTTCAACACTGCCGGATAGCGAAAAGTAGACATAACTTTTACGCCACAAAACTTCTTTAACTGAATTAAATTGACGTCGACGTTGAATGACCTCTTGACTCAGATCAGGATTTAAAAAACTCTGCTATTCTGAATCAATAACGGAGTTTGTCGTCGTCTCGCATTTTGCACTGCTAGTCGAAGTATTGCTTCTCTGTCCAAATAATTCAAACATCGAATTATTACTGGTCTCGGTGGTTGACCAAGTAAAGGTGTTCTTCTTAAAGCTCTATGAGCTCTTTCTAGTACCAAGCCTCCAGAAAAAAATTCTTGCCCTCATACTTGTGGGATCCAGTCTTGTTCTTTCATACCTTCTGGCAAACCAACGATTTTTACATTATTCCTTCTGCTTTGATTCTCCAAGTAGTCTATTTTCCTCTCTAACTCTTTCTCACATTCTCGCAATTCTATAACTGATTTTTCAACTTTCGACACTTTTTCTGTGTTAGAAACCACTTGCTGTTTACATTCCAAAAAAGCAGACTGAAATTTTTTAAAATCTTCACCAGATGCTTCCATACGTGTTTTAACGGTATTCAATTCTGAACTTATATTAGCATTCATTTGGGCCATCTCATTCAGTAAGGGTTGAATGACAGCATTTAACTGCATACATTGTAGCTCAGAAAAGCTCAGCCCAGCTTTCTCTGACGTAGTGGCAGAATCAGGTAACTGCAGTTCCTGCTGCAACTCAACAAAAGTCATTTTAGAGGTTTTACTGCGGGTCTGGACTCCCAGCGATGGCACCCCGACTTCCTCAGGGGGTCGCCGCTGGTCTCCCCCCGTTGTTTTCTCGCAAAATCACGGAGGAAATTGAAATCTTCAGGTTGGAATGCTACCTGAAGCATTTCAGACAATGGAGTCGTCTTCCTGCATGCTCCCTCCGTTAAAATTGGAAGGCTTCCAGAATCAGGATCCACTGCTTGGGAACACGCACCTTCCTCCAGAGAACAGGTAATTCCAGCGCTATCCTTCACTTGGTGAGTAGTAGACATTTTTTTTTCAGCTCCCACAGGCAGTCTTTGTAATTTAGGCACTGAAGAAACTAAACCTGAGGCTGTAGCAAGTTGTTTAGGCCCCAAATCTTCAGTACTTCAAAAATGTAACTTCTTCTGCACTTGAGGTTTAATCTTTTTACCATTAATGGCCATAACAGTTCCTTAATACTTTAAACGTCACAAATTAAAAGCTAACTAAAATGAAAATAAAAAGAAATAAGGAAGTTTAAACTTGAAAACAAAGGGTTAAAAAACGGGTACTTAAAAAGTCCGGCCAGAGAGGTCGAGATTACACGACTAGACTCTACGCCATCTTGCCACGCCCCCCCATCCATATCCTCTCTCAATAACCAATGACCAAGCTTCAAGAGGCTCATCATGGGGCACACACCAAACTCCTGCTGCCTCATAACTAGCCCCCTGCAATTCATATACAGACCCAACTGCTCTACGGAAAATGCCATCGCCACCACCCTCCACCTGGAAAAACAAGGACTCGTATGTTCGAATACTGTTTATTGACTTCAGCTCAGCATTCAACACAATCATACCACAGTACCTGATAAGGAGGTTGAACCTGCTGTGTCTAAACACTTCCCTCTGCATTTGGATTTTCAACTTCCTGGCGGGGATACCTCAGGCAGTCTGGATTGGTAACAGCCCCTGCAAGACCATCACTCTGAGCATGCCCCCCCCACCCCATCCTCTGCTGTTCATTCTGCTGATCCACGATTGCGCAATTAAACACAGCTCGAACCACATCATCAAGTTCGCTGATGACACAACAGTGGTGGGCCAGATTGTTATGAATGACAAGTCAGCATACAGAGATGAGGGGTAGTCGCTAACGGACTGGTGCAGAGCCAACACCTGTTTCTGAATGTTTAAAAAAAAAACAAAAAAGATGGTTGTGAACTTCAGGAGGGCCCAGGGGACTTGCTCCGCTGACCATGACAGCTTGTCCGTTGAGGTTGTCAGGAGTATCAAGTTCCTTGGAGTGCAGTTGGTGGAGAATCTCACCTGGTCCCTTAACACCAGCTCCATAGCCAAGAAAACCAAGCAGTGCCTCTACGTCCTGTGAAGGCTGAAGAAAATTCATCTCCCATCCTCCATCCATACTACATTCTACAAGAGCATCCTATGCAACTGCATGACCACCTGGTTTGGAAGCTGTACCACCTCAGACCTCAATACCATGCAGAGGATAGTAAAGTCAGCAGAAAAGATCATTGGGGGCTCTCTTCCTCCCATGAAGGTCAACTACAACACTTGATGCAGGCGAAAGGCAATAAACATTGTGAGGGACTCCACACACCCCTCACGTAAACTCTTTACTCTTCTGCCATCTGGTAGGAGGAACCATAGCACTCAGGTCATTACATCCAGATTGGGCAACAGTTTTCTCCCCCAACCCATCAGGTTCCTGAATTTCCAAAACATATGTGGATAGTGTATTGTGTGGCTTTTACTGTGTACATCTTAATTCTTTAATGTGTTTAACTTCTATTGTAACTTATATTTATATGAATATGCTCCATTGACCTGTAGAAATGCTATCTCGTCTTTACCTTGCAAGCATGGTTTGAACAATAAATAAATGTGACTTGACTTGAGATCTGACTGTGAAGGGGATGGTAGACCGGTTACTGAAAAACATTGGCTCGTTTTTCCTCCAGTTTAGCCCAATGTAGACTCAAAATGGTCACAGATGCTGATCAGTCTGTGGACTAATCGTGTGTCACTACCGCAGCTGTGTATTTCACTATTCCAGCAGCTTTTCTCTCTCTTCTGTTCTCATTTATTTCCTTGTGTTTGTATATCCCAACGATGAGCTGCAATTAACAAGCTTTCACCATCCTTTTTGAGCTGGTTCCACCGCCATTTGTGTCATAGTCTCTTTTGATGTCCACCCTATCTCAAACATTCCTTCTGTTTTCTCCTCTGCTCTCCCTTTACTATAGTTTAAAATGTATATAATTTCTAGGTATAACTCTTTCTTATTCTAATAAAAGCTTATTGGCCTAAAATATACCTTTTTTCTATCTTTACAAATGCTATCTGACCTTAATTTCCAACATTCATTTTTATTTTGCTTTGTCTATCATTCAGATCCTAATTTATTGTTATGTCCTGATAAATTTTACATACATTTTTAAAATTCCATACAAATATTTGCAGGTAATTGTATTCTATTTCAAATTAATTGTTGCTTTGCTTTAGGATAATTAATTTACATTGTTCTCATCTCCACTTGCATGCTATTGCCCAATCACATACATCAGGCGGATTTTGTTACTGTTAATGCATGTTATGTGACTTTGGCTCTTTCATATCTATCCCTCCCTTTCCCTAGAGCATGATAACTAAAAATGGTCCCAGTCCTGACAATTAACATCTCTATACTTTATTTTATGGCTCCTTGAAAGCCAATTCCATTTGGTGTAAGTGGAGCATGAATGGCCATATTTCCATCATCACTGATGTATTACAACATTATCAGACCCTGTGTCAAGATTATGAAAACTGTGAAGCCTGAGAAATGCTCTGTTTTCAGCTGGAGTTCTGTATTACTTGCCACAGAGAAGGAATTCTGCTGCAGACTTGGGCAAATGGTACAGGTACACGATCCTTTATCCGGAACCCTTGGGGGACAGTATGTTCTGAATTTCAGAAATCCCACCTGAATTGTGTTGTCGTATCCACCCCAACCCCCTTCCAGTTGCCCAGCTGACTCCCCCAACCGCGGTCCCTTGGCCGCCTCCCCCAACTGCCAGTCCCCACTTGCCGGATTTTGGAGCTTTCTGGATTTTAGATGCCCGGATAAAGGATTGTGTACCTGTAATTGTAGCCATTTGTTGATCATTCTGTCATCCTTTTAACTTGCAGGGTTGCCCAAGTCTCCAAGCTTGCAGCGTTTAAAAAATAGTATGAAGCAACTCTGAAAGCATTTCTGCTGAAGGAGACTGGCTATTCTTTTTTTAAAACTTTATTTATTTGTTCAAAAAACAAATAATATATGACATGTACAGCAATTAAACATGAACATTTTTTTATATATATATAAAAAAAGAAGAGAAAATAGAGAAAACCGCTCCCCCCCTCTAAGGAGAGCCATAAAAAAAGAAAAAATAAAAGATATTAAAAAAGTTAAATATACATATTAAAATCTAATCAATATATAAATATTCCGAATATAACAGCCACTTGTTAATAAAAAAAATTATAATTATCATGTGAAACATATTTAATTTTTTCCATTATTAAACAATATTTGATCTCATTATGCCATCTATTAATATCAATCATATTGTATCTTTCCACGTACTAGCAATACATTTTTTCGCGGATAAAGCTAAATATACAAAAGCAAGCTGAAATTTATTTAATCCCAAGCCTTTCAGAGGTTGCAAACTACCCAATAAAAATACTGGCTGTTCTGTTCAAAACTATTCAAACAGCCAGGATTGCTTGTAATACAGCTGTGTGGGCAGAAGGAGATCTTGGCTTCAGCACTGCCAACTGTAGATCATGGATTTGCAAGTGGATGCTGGTTAGATCCTTTGGGAGAAAGTGACTGATGACGGGAAGATTAATTTGACATTAGGCCCTCTGAGATCAGCCTATGTCGAATTTGAACAATAGTTTTATAAGACAGCATCAGAGCAGTAAACAAAAGAGATATCCAAGAGGAATTTAGTGCAGATGCATGGGTTTCATGACTCTCCAGTGTCAGTTGAGGTCATTGAGATAATCTTAAAGAGAAGGAAAATGCATGCATTTGGCAACAAGAAAATTCCACTTGTGAATGAACTTCGTTAGATATGTAGTGGCATTATAAAAGTAGCTTTATAGTATTGCAAAACTTATTAAAATATAGCTTCCAGATCAAATCTGAACATTAAAGGAGAATACATAGAAATGTTAGAGATAGGAATCACTGAAAAAAAGCATGAAAATGTTGTGTAATGATCTATTTGTGTTACTTGATCTGTAATATTGCTATTTTGTGAAGTTAACTCACAGGGATACTTCAAGAAGCACAAGTTATTATTTCCCTATCAATTTTAAGTCAAGTCTTGATATTAAAGACATATTTTTTTCAGTTCAATTTTAGCAAGTGTTTGCATTCGACACAAAGAAATATTAGTTCCAAGAGGTAACAGAAAAAATGACTAACCTTTTTATTCAGAACAAAATTATTTCTTTATGTGTCTTAGACAAAGACCAATTAATAATTTATGATAAAGCAAATAGAAATTATTGCCAACATCAAATGAATATATGAATTAAGACATCAGTGCATGTAAATAGTAGATTGATGGAAAAGGTGACACATACAACATAGAAACATAAAATGCTTGTACAAATAAATATGTAAATACGAAAAAAAGGTGGCACAAAACAATGAACATAGAAATAGTAACAGATAGTTCTTTGGGTTCACATTGCAAAAGGGCCAACAGTTCTAGCACAGATTTTATTTCAAATAGAACCTGTGGGAAAATGTATGGAAAAGTGTCATTAGATATGCATGTGAGCACATGCCTTTTTTTAAACCAAACACTATAAAAGACCTTTCTCATATGTGAAGTGTTATTTAGTTAAATGTGTTATCAGAAGAATTCTCACTATATTAATGATTCTTCTTTATCAAGGTGAAAAAGAAGTTCGGCAGAGAATTCACAGGCTAACTTTGAAGTCATTTTAACATAGCACAATGTGAGCCATCAACAACTTTTAGAACATAAAATATAGAATGGGTACAGTACATGTAAAGGCCCTTCACCCATGACATCTCTGCCAAATGATTCCAAAGTAAACCAATCCCATCTATCTGCATGTGATCCTATCCCTCCATTTTCTGCATGTTCATATGTCTTTTTAAACACCTCATAAATATCATATCTGTTTCAACTACCCATTGTTCCCCTGAAGTGCATTCCAGGCACCTAGCACTCTCTTTCCAAACGAAAACTTCGGTCACACTTTCCCTTTTAAATTCTTCTCATCTCTCCCCAAAGTGATGTGGTGTTGCATTTGACGTTACCATCTTGGGACAAAGACTCTGCCAACCTATCCTATTTATGCCTTTCATAACAATAGCACCATGGCACAACCAATTAACCAAAGAATAGCTGAGGAACGTAAGAACGGAACGGCAATTGTGGGGGGATTTTAAATTCCATGTAGATTGGAAAAATCAAGATGGTCAAGGGAGTCTGGGGGATGACTTCATAGAATGTATCCATGATAGCTTTTTTGAGCAGCATGTTAAGGAACCAACCATGGAGAATGCTATTTTAGATCTAGTATTGTGCAATGAGATAGGTGAAAATAACAATCTAGTAGTTAGGGACCCTCTTGGAAAAAGCGATCATAGTGTGATTGAATTTCTCATACAGATGGAGGGTGCAATAGTTAGATCTAAAACTAGTGTATTATGCTTGAACAGGGAAGACTGCAACAGGATGAGGGAGCACAGGCTAGTTGGCAGAACAGTTGAGTAACAGTGGAAGACTTTCAAAAGGATTTTTTTACAGTGCTCAACAAAAATATATTACCGTTTAAAAATGAGGGCAGTAGGAGAGGAAATAAAAGTATAAAATTAAAAGCTCACATACAAAATAGCCAAGAGTAGTGGGAAACTGAAAGATTGGGAAAACATTAAAAGGAAACAAAGGATAACTAAATGAGAAATAAGGAAAGGGAAGAGGATTATGAAGGTAAATTAGTACAAAATATAAAAACAGATAGCAAAAAAATTATAAATATATTAAACAGAAGAGGATGACTAGGATCAACATGGGTCCCTTGGACGATGAAAAAGGGAGATTGATATTGAGTAATGAGGAAATGGCTGAGGCATTAAACAAATATTTTGTGTCAGTGTTCATAGTGGAATATGTGTCCAGCATGCCAAAGAGTTATGATAGGGATATGAAAAGGTGAGGGCCTCATTAAAATAATTGTTAACAAAGAGATAGTGATGAGAAAGCGGACAAATCCCTGGTCTTGATGGGATGCATCTCTGGTTATGGAGGGAAATGGCGGGAGTTATAGTCGATGCGTTGTTAGTCATTTACTAAAATTCTCTGGATTCTGGACAGTTCCTGGCAGATTCGAAGGCAGAAAATGTCACACCACTTTTTTAAAAAGGGATGTAGGCAGAAGATGGGTAACTATCGGCCAGTTAGCCTCTCGTCTGTAGTCGGGAAAATGCTTGAAGCTGTCATTAAGGATGAAATAGAGAGACATTTAGAACAAAGGGGTTCCATCAGGCAGACGCAGCATGGATTCAGAAAGGACAGGTCTTGTTTCACAAACTTGCTGGAGTTCTTTGAGAATATAGTAGATAGAGGGGAACAGCTTAATGTTGTATATTGGGATTTCCAGAAGGAATTTGATTAGGAGCCACACTAGAGACTTATCAGTAGATGGGGGAAGTATATTGGCTTGGATTGAGGATTGGATAACTGACAGAAGGCAAAGAGTTGGGATAAATGGGCATTTTTCTGATCGGCAGATAGTGGTAAGTGGGGTGCCAGAGGGATCAGTGCTGGGCCGGCAGCTGGTCATCATTTACATTGATGATTTGGAGGAGGGGACAGAGTGTAGTGTAGACAAGTTTGCAGATAATGCTAAATTGAGTGGAAAAGCAAATTGTACAGAGGATGTAGAGAGGCTGCAGAAGGATATAGTTAAGTTAGGTGAGTGGACAAAGGTCTGGCAGATAGAGTACTTTATTAGTAAATGCGAGGTCATCCACTTTGGTAGGAAAAATATGAGCAGATTATTATTTAAATAGTGAAAAACTGCAGCATGCCGTCATGGAGAAGGACTTGGGAGTGCTTGTGCATGAACCACAAAAAGTTGGAATGCAGGTACAACAGGTTATTAAGGCAAATGGAATGTTGGCCTTCATCGCTAGAGGAATTGAATTCAAGAGCAGAGAGGTCATGCTGCAATTGGTCAAGGTACTGGTGAGGCTGCACCTGGTGTAGTGGATGCAGTTCTGATCTCCATACTTGAGGAAGGATATACTGGCCTTGGAGATGGTCCAGAAGAGGTTCACCAGGTTGATCCAGGAATTGAGGGGGTTGGCCTATGAGAAGAAACTAATAGCCTGGGATTATACTCATTCGAATTCAGAAGAATGAGAGGAGATCTTATAGAAATATATAAAAATTATGAAAGGGATAGATAAGATAGAGGCAGGAAAATTGTTTTCACTGGTATGTGAGACCAGAACTAGGGGACACAGCCTCAAGATTCAGCGGAGTAGATTCAAGATGGAGATGAGGAAAAACTGTTTTTCCCAGAGAGTAGTGAATCTGTGGAATTCTCTGCCCAGGGTAGAAGTTGAGGCTACTTCATTAAACATATTTAAGGTTCAGTTAGATAGATTTTTACATTAAAAAGAAATTAAGGGATATGGGGAAAAGTCATTTAGGTGGAGTTGAGTCAATAATCTTAATGAATGGTGGAGCAGACTCAATGGGCCTAATGGCCTACTCCTATTCCTATTATGTCCTTGTAGTTTTTAATATTGTAATTAGGTCACTCGTCAGCCTCTAATGCTCCAGAGAAATCAATGCAAGTTTTCCCAACCTTTCTTCATGGCTAATAGGAATAAAACATAAAATTCTGCAGACACCATGGTTGAAGTCAAAACACAATGCTGGAGAAACTCAACAGGTCAAATTGTGTACTTTATATAGCAAAGATAACAATACATAACCAACATTTTGGACTTGAGCCATTCATCAAGGTATGAAAAATGTAGGCAGGTGCTCAAACAAAATGGTGGGAGAGAGGGGCAGAAGGAAGAGCACATTCCCAAAGGCAAGAGGTAATAGATGGATAAGGGAAGGAGAGAAGGCTGTGTGAATGGAGAGGGAAGGTGGATGGAGAGCTGGAGGAAAGAAGACAAAGAGAAAGGAAGGGGAGGGAGAACGGCAAGCAAGGTAGCAGAAACCGGAGAAGTCGATGTTAATACCATCCAGTTGAAAAGTATCCAGATGGACAATTTAGTGTTCCTCCTCCAATTTACAGGTGATCTTGGTGGAACAATACATGAGGCCATGGACAGACATTTCAGCATGGGAGTGGGGCATAGAATTGAAGTGGTTGGCCACTGGAAGATCTCTGTCACTGATGCGGACAGAGCAAAAGTGCTCAGTGAAACGATCTCCCAGTCTGCATCCAGTTTCTCCGATGTAGATCTTCTAGCTAATACCCTGATGAAACTCTTCTCCAAAGCCTCATGTGCTTTATGTAACGCAATAACCAGTGCTGCACACAATTCTCCAACCTTGCCCTAACCCAAGTTTTAGACAGCTGCAATGTGGCTTCCTATTTTTGTACTCAGTGACCTGACCAATGAAATCCAACATGTTGTACACCTCCTTCACCACCCTGCATCTCACATACATTCTTTTATATAAGTTGCAATTAGCCTACTTGTGATTTTATTCTTTGGCTTAATATTAAAAGATTGCACTTTACCACTGGCAGTAACTAACTAGTGCATTGGAGATGTAGGATTCTGTCGAGCAACAATTCTTTAGTGTGGAGCGGCTGAGCTTCATAGGTTTCTGGACATGTTATTCTTTATGGACAGTTAATTAAGGGACAGTGCAGTTGAAGATAGTTGCTGCTCTATCTTAAATGCTTCACAAGTCAATGAAGGTGAATGAGGATGAAGGTTTCCACTCAATACAATTTCTTCAGAAAACTTGTGAATAGACACAATAACAGTCACTTGCATAAATGAAGAGGGCTGTAGGCAAACTTGTATTTCAGACTCCATATAGAATGCTGAATGATGGGTGAAGATGTCAAGTCTGAAGAGCAGAGTACTTGCCACTTGCAAAGCAGATTAATGAAATACAATATCATTGACAACTGGATGAGGTTCAAGGCATATCCCAGTCACAGGAATTGCCAATTAGATATAGAGCAGGTCATTCACAATGATAATCATGGGGCATGCTGATATTCCATCCGAGGACAGGTGAATGAGTATGATTTCACCTATGGAACTTTTCATTGGAGCTAAGTGGGTATCTCATTGAGCAATCAAGAGCAAACTATCTGCACACATATGACAATGCAAAGACATGCACCAACATTGTTTGATAAATTGGGCAACAGTCTTTCACAAAGCAGAGCAGAAGAGGTCAGTATTGGGGCTTCTGAAGACTTGGAAAGCAAAAAGAAATAAAGTCACTTATAAGCATTTACAGATTTTTTTATTGTTTCCTAAATTTGTACAATTCAATCCTCCCAACTCGAGTTTTCATGATTCTGAGAACACAGGAAATTATTTTACAATAATTCAAGTGTGACGGGAAGTGCAATTGACATGTTTCTCATTTAAATTGTTTTGCTATTTTGATATTGCCTTTATGACATAGCATGCGTCCTTTGTTATCTGTTTTACATTGAGTGATCTCAAATATATTTTGTGCTGTATCTTGTCACATTTCAAAAGAGGTATGATTTCAAAATTCACGAGACTGCTTGACAGCAAATTTATCATTATTCAATGCTACGATTTAATGATGGCAGCAAGCTCTAACACCAAGCTGAAACCAACAATAGAAACTCGTGGAAGAGGTCATCATAAACATTGTGCAAGGAATCAGAAGTGCTCTAAGCATGCTGGCATTTGTGTAAGACTCAAACCGAATTCATCGAGGGCCAAACTTCCAAATATTTTACTAGCATATATGTTATCTCTGAAAATTAAAATCAAAGATGGGATCACAAACAAAGAAAATATGGAGTAGAGTAAGTGATTGTGAGTTCAATGGCATGGTGTAAAGATTACAAACTCTCCTTCAATGTCAGCAAAATAAAGGAGTTGGTCATTGACTTAAAGAAAAGAAGAGGAATTTGATTCCTCATCTCTTATCACCTCTGCTAAGGACATGTAAACCATATAATTCAGCTAACAATCTTGTTGAAAGGTTCAAGACTGAAATGACCATTTTTCTCTCCCACCAATGTCGCCTGACCCCGCTGAATTCCTTCAACAGGTGATTGTTTGCTCCAGATTTTGGCATCTGTTGTCTCTCATGTGTCTCCAAACAATTCAATTCGAATTCCAAGGTGGTTGTGAGTTGTAATTAATTTGTCCCTGCTTTAAAGGGATGCAAACTGATTTATTAAATCAACGTATAATAAGCCAGTTCCTGATTGATTGCTAAATCTTCCTTTCAATTTTCTTTAATGGAATACTGTTTGCTGAAGAGAGTACAGTTCTGCACTCCAAAGTAAAACACCACCATAGCTAACTTATGACTCATCTTTTTGATAAAGCTTTTAATTATATTTCCTACTTTGGTTTGAAATTCTTTATTATTTTTGCAATTTTTTTTCTGCAATGAAGGCATCTAAATGCAATTTGTTGTTCTTGTTCTTTTTTTTAAATCCCATTCCAAATGATGTTGGCATTGGCCAAAATGTAGCTTATCTTTTACTACTCTGGTGCCGGTAGAGCTCTCTCACCTGATGGAAATGATCATGATGGTTTTACCAAGATCAATTATTCCAGCTGAAGGGACCCAGCTGTTGTCTCTTTTGTAAAGTTTGATAAACTGGTCTGCCTTATACTTCCATCCATTTTTCTTTGCAAATTGAATTACCTGGATTGAAAAATATCTGTTATGGTTGAGCTTCAACAACTCTTCAATTATAAAGCATACAGAGCCTGCAGACAATGTGCACTAACTGTGCTGAAAATTGGAAAGATAATTAAAAATTAAAGATTACATTTTTCAGAAACAATTTTTGCCTGTATACACCCATAAATTCAGTGGGATTTATAACTTTTTTTCAGAATAAGAATTGTTTTTTTTTCAAAAATACAAATGAACAAACTATTGTCTATTCACTTGAAAAACTATAAACATTTAATTATTGGCATGGGACTTGCAATATTGCACAGAATGCAATGATCACCACAGAATGAACATGCCCTTTGGAAGATAAAATATATTTTCATTTTTTATAAACTTTCTACTCTGAAATACACAGCAGATACAACTTTCAAGGATAACTGTTGATTTCATCAAATTAAGTCAGAAAGTCATGAAACTTTAGATGAGACTATTTAGAAAATAGAAACGAACGCCTAGAAATAATATCAGGCAATGTGTGAAAAGAGAAATAGTGTTGAGTTATGGTTGATGACCTTTCATCATAACTGAAAAAAAAGTTTAAGATCAACTATGTTTGAAACTGTAGAGAAGGGTGAGGGTGGGGAGAAGAGAGGAAATGCCCAGGATCGGGTGGAAACCGGAAGTGACTAAATGATGCTGCTGAAGGAGAGTGGTGAAGGCTTGTTAATCACAGTGACCTTTCTGAAGAAGATGCTGTTGAAAGAAAACTGACGTTTAAAAAAAAAAGTAAAATTTAAAACAACACAGAAATTGTTGATGCTGGAGCTAAAAGTTACACCAGAAGAAAAATATATTAGATGTTATAATAAAAATAGATGATGGGAATACTCATCAGAACAGACTGTTCTGATGAAATCTTTGAGGGTTGGTTATCTAAAAAGATTTAATTCAACAGTGAGTCCTGAGGGCTAGAATGGGACAACCTAGAAGATTAGATATTGCTTCTTGAGATTAATTTGGTGCTTGGCAAGAGACAATGGTAGTGTAAAGGATAATTGAGGGGACAGGCAACTGAAAGGAAATAGTCAATTTTGCAGATTGAAGGTGTTTTCTGTAATGCAGTCCTCTAGTTTGCTTTTGGTTTTTTGGTTGGTAAAGATTAGATGTTGAACAACAAAAGCAATACAAGTTTTACAAGAAACAAACAAATTGCTGCTTTGCCTGAAGGAAAGGTATGATCCCTGTAACCAAATCCTTGGCAAAGACGTATATATGACAAGGCAAACAAGGCAAACAGCCCCGGGTAAATAAGGCTTATTTTCAAAGCACCAAAAAAAATGGAGGTTTGTCTCTTCCAAACTTTAGATATTATTATTGGGCAGTTAATGTACAAAATCTATTATTGTTATTCTTTCTTTGGCTTGGCTTCGCGGACGAAGATTTAAGGACGGGTACGCTCCTTTGTGGCCGACAAGTCCGATGCGGGACAGGCAGACATGTTTGCAGCGGTTGCAGGGGAAAATTGGTTGGTTGGGGTTGGGTGTTGGGTTTTTACTCCTTTGTCCTTTGTCAGTGAGGTGGGCTCTGCGGTCTTCTTCAAAGGAGGTTGCTGCCCGCCGAACTGTGAGGCGCCAAGATGCACGGTTTGAGGCGATATCAGCCCACTGGCGGTGGTCAATGTGGCAGGCACCAAGAGATTTCTTTAAGCAATCCTTGTACCTCTTCTTTGGTGCACCTCTGTCACGGTGGCCAGTGGTGAGCTCGCCACATAACACGATCTTGGGAAGGCGATGGACCTCCATTCTGGAGACGTGACCTGGCCAGCGCAGTTGGATCTTCAGCAGCGTGGATTTGATGCTGTCAGCCTCTGCCATCTTGAGTACTCGATGTTAGGGATGAAGTCGCTCCAATGAATGTTGAGGATGGAGCGGAGACAACGCTGGTGGAAGCGTTGTAGGAGCCGTAGGTGATGCCGGTAGAGGACCCATGATTCGGAGCCGAACAGGAGTGTGGGTATGACAACGGCTCTGTATACGCTAATCTTTGTGAGGTTTTTCAGTTGGTTGTTTTTCCAGACTCTTTTGTGTAGTCTTCCAAAGGCGCTATTTACCTTGGCGAGTCTGTTGTCTATCTCGTTGTCGATCCTTGCATCCGATGAAATGGTGCAGCCGAGATAGGTAAACTGGTTGACCGTTTTGAGTTTTGTGTGCCCAATGGAGATGTGGAGGGGGGGGGGGGGGGTGCTGGCTGATGGAGGACCTCAGTTTTCTTCAGGCTGACTTCCAGGCCAAACATTTTGGCAGTTTCCGCAAAACAGGACGTCAACCGCTGAAGAGCTGGCTCTGAATGGGCAACTAAAGCGGCATCGTCTGCAAAGAGTAGTTCACGGACAAGTTTCTCTTGTGTCTTGGTGTGAGTTTGCAGGCGCCTCAGATTGAAGAGACTGCCATCCGTGCAGTACCGGATGTAAATCTTCTTCAGCATGATGCTGAAACATTGTTATTACATTTTGATGTTTTAGATGATCATCCTGCTTGGGTAGAAATGGAATTGAATGTTTCTAAAAACCTAGCGATGCTGGCAATTTTTGAAGCTGGCAAATAATCCAATAATGAGACATAGATTAAGGATATGGGCACCATTAAGAAAATTCTTTAGTTTTATTAATATTTCCCTATCCATCCTTATTATTAAGAATCCTCATTTTCAGCCTTCTTTTTTGGAAGTAAGTTTTAGAGAACGAGTCAGATCAGGTATCAAAAGTTTTTGAGATTTGTATATTCGAGGCTTCATTTAATTTAAATTTAATCTTTCTAATAAGCATTTTTTTTTTGGTATTTACAAATCTCAGTCCAAATTTCCTAATTTTCCCCGAGTTCCCAAAACCAATATTTTTGATATAAAGTTTCATCAGGACAGATTGATAGCAACCATTTATGATAATCTGATGGTTTCAGGGAATGCAATCGCTGGGGGGAGGGGGGTGGTGAATGGAAAAGAGATTTGCTCCAATTAGTGTGTGATCTTGCTGAAAATCCAAATATATCACATCTGTTAATTCACTCCCATCTACTCTTCTAAGAACGAGGATGGCTTGATGGGAATAATGAAAAGATTCAGGAGTTGATTAGCCATAAATCCTGGATTAGAAGCTCCGACATGCCTTGAGGGACAAAAATTACCATTTTCAAGTAAATCTCAATGACCTAAAGAACAAATGTTGTATTGAAAAGGGCACAGAATGAATAATGAGTAAGAGTTCCTTTTTGCAATCGAGATGGGTCCCAACAATAACTTCTTGAAATTAGTTCCACTGCTGTTAAATTATCTCCCAACAGAGAATCAGAATAACCACATGTACATTCTTCCTAGCTTGTTTCGAACAGCAACTTAAAAAGATTTGCATGTTTATGGTATGGGAGGTACTATTGAGAAACCAGCAGAAGATGGCCTCTGTACTCACTCTTCAGAAAGTAACTGAGCACACATGATGAGCAGACCTGGAAGGAATTCTATCATCCAATAGGATTTTTGTAATAAAACCAGGAAATGTTGAAAATAATCAGCATTATTTTTTTAATTCACACATCAGCTGTGGATGTTGATGATAAACCAGGCCAGCTCTAAATATCTGATCTGAGGAGACAGTTGCCCATCAACCACATTGGTGGGCCTTGGCAGGAGAAGTATGGTACATTTCCTTCTCTGAAGTTTTTTTAGTGAACCAAGTGGGTTGTTACATTTTGTAGTTTTATGATCACCATTATTAATACCTTCTCTGTTTTGAATATTTGAGCAATTATTTGAATTTAAATTCACCAGTCTTAATGTTAGGGTTTAAATGTGTAGTCTACAACTTGAATACTGGTGCAACAAGTTAAGCACTATGTCAAGATGGGGTCAACATTAAAAGTAGACTTTGCTGCTGGGATTTGCTTCAGTATTTAGACTCCTCAGCAGTTGCAGTTTTCAGAATGATATATGGAGCATACAAGCAGAAATGCAAGCAGTTGACCATTGTTAGGTCTGCTTTGTTCATGAATGAGTGAGTCAGACACCAGACTGAGTCGAAATCAAGGTTCTTTGTTCTTTATTACCGGATTGTAGCACTTGCAACTAACAGTGTTAATTGGAGAAGGCGCATTCTGCCGTTATCAGCAAGTGGTGTTTTTTTTATACCTCAGGATACGTACTTAGTAAATTATCATACCATTACATTGTCCAATGAATAAACTGTTGCTATCCTTCTCTGCTAGCTTGCTGCACATCAATTTGTCATTACCACTCTTATCTTGAGAGTACAAGGTCACAACTGCATCTTGTTACGGCCCAGCACTGGGTGACTCCTTCTTCATTCCCAGCTCATGATGTTTTTACCTAACAATCCCTCCTTTGTCCTCTTTAGAGGACAATCTTGCCCTGACTATGCTACCACCGCGTTACATTAGTTCGCCTATTATTGCCAAGCTCTATACGGGTTCTGTTCACGGGGTTGTTCGGCTGGTGGGCGAGGGCTCCCCCCAACCCTCTTTTGCGTATACCCCCCATCCGTTTCCCCGATCCCATTGCCCGTTTACAAGTTTCATCCCCATTTTCCCCCAAGCAAATAACTAGCTAACCCCCCCAAACATTAGTAAGTACCCAAGTTAACACATGGTCTACAATCTATTTCATAATATTTGTTCTACAATCTATTTTATAATGTTTGTGTTACAATCAATGTTATAATATTTGTGTTACAATCTATTTCATAAACCCTCCTCCCCGTCACATTCTCCATCAGACTCCAGATCGATCTCAGCAACTTTTGACGCCTCCTGTGATGTGAGATAGTCCCGCTCCGCAGCCTGCACAGCTTGATATTTCGGAGGCAGCTCATCGTGATTGGCAAAGGCTCTCTCAATGGTCCTCGTGACCAGCGTTCGAATGCATGGAATACAACAACAGCCACAAGTGATAAAAATCGATACAGAAATGAACAATCCTAGCAAAAGTTGTCCTAACATTGTGCCCCATCTCCCAAACACTCCCTGCAACCAGGACAAAACAGGGTTAGAGACTCCAGATTGGGCTTTTAATTCCTTCGCCATTGCCCTAAGTTTTGTTAGCCCCTTAGTGAGTGACCCATCTGGCCCTGTGTTATTAGAGATAGAAGTGCAGCATAGATCTCCAAACATGGCACACACTCCGCCTTTTTCCGCCAGGACCATATCAATCGCTATCCTATTCTGAAGTGTCATAAGGGAAGTTTCTGACAGTTGTTGGTGTACTCCCTCAACAACGTCCCTGTTCAAATTTGCAAGGCGCTGGACATTATAGTGAATTAGGTTGATCCTATTTACATTTTTATTTACTGTGATGTGAAAAATTGCACTAAATATAGGAAAATTTTCAAACCCAGCTGCAATCTCATCGGCTAGTTTAAATTCGTCCGGTATATTCCGGGCTTGGCCAATTGCATCAATCCATACCCCGTCAGGGTTCCTTCCTCCTGGCCCCAAGAGTCCAACACTCCTCCTTCTTCTCCACTTCCAACCCTCTGTGTGGTGTAAATCTAGGGCATCCTCGTCCCCCTCCTGCCTTTCCACAATCAGGACTGGTGCATTAAGCGTTACTAGAGCACACCGACCATTCCAGTTAGAGGGGAGCCAGTTATACAGCACTCTCCCTCCGCAAAACCACCAAATATCTGCCCTAGCCTGGGTCAAGCGGGTTGCACTACTGCTGCCTGAGAGATCAACATGAGTCCTGCACGAGTCACTGGGCAGCCAACCCATGTGGAAAGCGTGCGCTGCTGTGTTGTTATTGGCGAAGCAAGTAACATTACTTATGCCCGTGGATCTAAAGATAGGGGGGGGGCCACATTAGCCGGAGCTATGGGAAACGCCTGTTCCCATGTCAGACACCTATTCAGTGGATTAGATTCTGACATTAGGTTCAAGGCGCAGTCCATAGCATCTGTCTCCTCAAAAATCGAACTGCTAATCCTTAACAATGGCCTTCCTCGGGCACGGATCCAGCAGTTCCCATACCCTCCCTGGTCCGCATATTTACCCATCTGTTCTATCCAGGAGTTTGTGTCATCTATACCTGTCTTAATTGCTATCTTCTCTCCCCTGGACAGCTTCGTACTGTCAAATTTTTGCACTGCCCCCCTGTCGAAGTGGGTTTAGGTATGTCCTTTGTGTTGGTTTGTAAGTCGAACCTCACCACTCCCCAAGGATCTTTTCCACGTACAGACTCTCCAATCATTAGGTAGAGGAGGTCTCCGACACCATGTTCTCTCCCTGTGCCCCCCTTGCATGTCTTAGAGCTCCATCCCTTCATATCCCACGGGTTGTTCAGCCCCGCTTTTACTGCCAAAACCAGGGGATTCTTTCCTTCCATAGTATGGGTCACAGCACCACGTATCAGGGAGATTTTAGTTAAAAAATTATAATAGGGTCTGCTGGACCCTTTGTTAAGGGGTTTTCTTATCCATCTAGTGTCGGGTCCTGTCCACCACCAAACCTCACCCCAAGACGGACATACATTTAGGCCCCACTTAGGATATCCTCTCCGAAAGTTACACATGTAAACATCATATCCTCTCCAGGACGCCTCATTCCTACCACACGCTATTACACTGCATAGATCGAACTGGAAGGTGCTATCCCTGTCTTTGTCTATCTTCAGAATAACTTTGGCCCCGCAGGGATCCGAGCTACTCTGTTGACTTATTTGGCATCCCATCAGTAGGAATGCCCATAGGGCCCTCGGCATTGTCCACATGAGTCTCATCAATTTTTCCAAGACTGGCTACTTGCTGTTTTGCCTTGGAACAAAAGGCAAAATGATGCCAATTATCATCCCCTGGTTTGTCAATTCTTACCGTCCTATCTGTTACGGCGGTAACAGTGTATGGTCCAGACCACCTAATCTCAGTCCAATGTACTTTCCCTGGTTTACGGATATACACCAGGTCTCCCTCCTTCACTGGAACTCCTTCAGTGTCCGGGTTCTCCTTATTTGCATTCGGCACCTGTTGTGAGACTAAAGCAACCATATTACCCAGCATCTGCATATAATGGTCCAGTTCCACTTCCCTTTCTTCCCACAACTTTACCCAGGCTGGATCAGTCTTTGGACCGGACATGGGTCGACCCGTTAGAATCTCGTGCGGTGACAGGAAGGTATCTTTGGCCTTCTCTTGTCGCATAGACATCAGTACTAATGGCAATGCCTCGTCCCAATTCAACCTGGTCCCACCCAAAACCTTTCCTAATTTAGATTTTATCATCCTGTTTGCCCTTTCTACCAGCCCCTGGCTCTCAGGCCTATAGACACTACCGAAACGGTGTTTGATCCCTAAGTATTCTTCAACCTGTCGGATCAGCTCATTCTTAAAGTGAGACCCATTATCAGAGCATATCCTGCTGGGGACTCCGTAGCGGGGTATTAACTCTCGCGTCAGCCAGCCTATTACACTATCCGCATCTTCCCTCTTTGTTGGAACAGCCTCCACCCACCGTGAGAACCTATCCACTGCCACTAAGAGATATCGGTATCCTTCCTTTGTCCTAAGGTCAGTACCCATATCTGTATAGTCAATATAGATCTCTTTCCATGGGGCTGTCGGTACTGGAAATCGTAAAAGCGGGTGGGGTAAGGTGATCCTTTGGTTATGCCCATTGCAGATAGCACATTCAGCTCTAAAGTTGTCAATGTGCTCGCGTAAGTGGGGATTCCACCAATGTTGTTTAAGCGTATTATAAGTTTTGGTGGCGCTAATGTGAGTCGGCCCATGTGCTTCTTCAAATAATAACGGAAGTAATTGGCGGGGGGCAACTATCGTACCTATTGGGGAGTGCCAGACATGTACTGTCTGATTGTCATAGATGATCTCCTGTCGTGTAGCACCGCATTTCATCCATTCCTCTTTCTCACTTGGGCTAGCTATTTCCTGTATTTCTATCAGGTGCTCAATATTCGGTAGGGGTCCCTCTCCCTCCTTTTCTGTGTGGTCACTCAACTTGCTACAATTTTCCCTATTCTCCAATTCCTCTTTCTTGCTATGGGACCTCAAAATCATCCCCTGAAAAGGTTCATGGTAACCAGTAACCTGTTTGGCTGCCCTGTCAGCCGCTGTGTTTCCCTTCCCTTCCTTTGTGTTTTCTAGGGAATGGCCTGCCACCTTAATTAGGCTCAGAGCCCGGGGAAGCATGACCGCCCTGACCAGTCTCCGTAAAACCAGATCATGACGGACGTTTTGTCCGACTGCAGTCCGAAAGTTCCTTCTTATCCAGCCTGGTGCTTCAATATGGACTGCACTCCAAACATACGCAGAGTCAGTATAAATGTTAACCGTTTTACCTTCGCTCAGCTCCAATCCTCGTATGAGCCCTATCACTTCTGCTAATTGTGCTGATGCCGGTTGGGGAATGATAGAGGACTCTACTAGATAGGGTGCATCATCCTCCCATCCTACCACTGCATATCCCGCCACATTACCCTCTCAATTTTTGTGGCAACTTCCGTCTGTAAATAACTCCCAATCCACCTCCTCCATGGGATCCTCAAATAGTTTCTCCCTCAGCTTGGAATCTATCTTGACTCTTGCTACACAGTCATGCGTTTCCATCAATCCCGAGTTCAATCCCCTAGCCATGTTGGAATAGTTGTCCCTTGGCGACCTGAAGGTGATGTGAGGACCCTTAAGGGCGTCCTCCATCTTAATGGATCTGTTGGCCGAGAAGCTGAAGGCATTAGATATTAAAAGGGCTGAGACACTGTGGTCTGTATTAATAACCAGGGGATGACAGAGAACAATATGTGCGGTTTTTTGTATTGTTCTAGCTACTGCTGCGAGGTAACGAAGACATGGGGCCTTTCCTCTTTCTACATTGTCTAGTCTGCAACTATAGTAACTCAATACCTTCCTTCGTCCTCTATCCTTCTGATACAGTACTGAGCTAACAATGCCCCCAGTTTCTGCCACGTCCAAGTAGAATTCTTTACTATAATCCGGATTAGCCAGGCTGATCGTTTTCCCCAGTTCCTGTTTAACACGCAGGAAAACCGCCTCGCGTTCTACATTCCACCTGACTGGTTCCTTAAGCCTCCGGTGACCTATCTCTGTGACCATTTCCCTCAAACCCTGGGTCAAACTCACATATCCTGGGACATAAGTTTGACTATATCCACAGAGCCCCAAAAATGCTAGCATGTCTTGTACTGTTGTAGGTTTCCGATAACCTAGTATCGTTTCTCTATGTGCCTCAGACATGGCCGTACCATTTTTACCGACGAGTCTTCCTACCCGGTTTGGGGACAGGCATGATGGGCGTGTTCCACATGCTGTCTGGTGCCGCCCTCAAAACCCCCGACTCCATTAACCCTCCTATCGTTCCTCTAATACCCTCCTCCTGACTGGGCGACAAGCGGTATTGTTTTCTCCATATCGGTTTCTGCCTGGGGTTGGCCAATTCCAGAAATACCTCCCCTTTAATTGCTCCCACATCATAAGGCCCCGTTGTCCATATTTGTGGACTCAGATCAGAAAGATATTTGTCTGAGTCCCCGTGATCAATATTTTCTCCTTTTATGGGTCAGTCTCTTTCTACTTTCTCATTCACTACCCGGTCCCATGCTTCAATATTCAGTCTGACAAATTTCCCTCCCTCCGAGGTGGAATATCCCGGGATTTCTGTCTGCCTGTATTCACACCCCATCGCTTCCTTCACCATCGGACCCAACTGTCGGGCATGGTGATCTTTGGCAATTCCCAAGGTTACATGTGGCACACTTTCTACTCCTAAGCAGAACCACTCCATTTGTTCTTCTGTCATGACAACCATAGCAGCTATTCCCTCCTTACCCACAAAGATAAATGGACAATGTATCATTTCTGTCTTCCCTTCTTTTAGAGAGTCCCACCTCTCCTCATACTCCTGGGGGTGGATGGTATAGTTTAATGTTACATGCATAGGATCCAGTGGATATTGGAAATCCCCATACTGAGGAATACTGGCCCTCCACTCAAAAAACTGTTTAATCAACCCCGGGCCTGGTTCATCATACAGTAGTCGACTCCAGAAAATAATAACCTCCACAGAGTCTTCTGAAGCATTGGTTGGAGTCATTACTATAAACTGTCCTTCCCTTTCTATTGTGTCCCCTGGGTATGTTAACCGAAGGCCCTTCTCAGAACATTGTATGGTTATTCCCAGTTTAGTAAGAATGTCCCTTGCCAATAAATTAATGGGGCAACTTGGCACAACCAGGACAGGTGCTCTAACCCTTTGTCGTCCAAATGTCATGTCAATGTTATCTGTATAGGGCTGTGTTTCCCTTATCCCGGAGAATCCTATTGTAGATAATGTTTTGCCCGAATATGTGCTCCCTGGGGGCTGTTTAATCACGGTCGTAACCGCTGCCCCTGTGTCAATCATAAATTCAATTTTTTCTCCATTTACCGTCCCCCAAATTTTCGGTGGCTCCCAGGGAGGTGTGATTTTTGATTCTCCAGGCCCCCGTGAATAATCAAATTCAGCACCTTCCCTAATATCGTCATCACACTGGGGTGCCTGGACTTGTTGATCACTCTGCCATCCCCCAATTTTCTGGGGCCGATCAATGTGTCCACCCCTACCCCTTGCTTGTCCTCTTAAATTTCCTCCTCTTCCTCTATAGCCTCTAATAGAGGGTAATCCTTTTCCCCTTCCTCTCCCAGCCTCTGGACAGTCCCGCTGGTAGTGTCCAGGATTTTGGCAGTGCCAGCATAGGGTATGTTCTCCTCTATACATGGTACTTAGTGGTCTTTCCCAACCATTCCTTACTTGGGGTCCCGGATTTATCACTGGCCCCATGGCCTGTGGGACTATCTGCTGGGCCGCTAGTTTAATCCCTATTTGTTCTATGGCTCTCATCAATTTATCGGTTGTCTTGTCCACTCCCTTCTGGGATGCACTTTCTGACTTAGCCTGCTCTGATTGACGATGTCGTTTGAGTGCATGTGTCAGGTGTCTTTTCCACAAGTCCTCTGACATCGTCTCTAATCCCACAATGTCCCTTAATTTTGCTTGAACCGGACCAGGTAGTCCGTTTATTGTCCCATTACGAAAATGAGCATTTCCCAGGGGGCTGTGGTCGGGTCTTTCTCCAGTCCCTGTCTCCCATAAGTCCCATGCTCGAGAGAGGTACTCGTGCGCAGTCTCCCCTTCTTTTAGTTGGAGGGTTGCCAAGGCGTCCAAACTATAGGGTGTAGGGAATGTTTCTCTAAGTGCTTCCCAAAATCTATTTCGAAGTGGGTCAAATTCTATTTCATCCCCAAATTTACTGCTTCTAAGGATTCTCTCTATTTGCTTCAGGGCCCCTTCTGCCTTCATTTTATCATGATAGTTCTGACATCTGCGAGTGCTAATTGTTCTTGACAGGCTTCTCGCTCAAAACAAGAAATCCATGGACCAGCCCCATTACTCAATGGAGGAAGTTTTTTCATTAGACTCTCTAAGTCCATTCGTGACCAGGGTACATATTTTTGATTTCCCCGCCCCGTGATCAGCAATGGGCATTGATATCTCAATTTGGAGGATTTCTGTTCCTTTTTTACTCTTGGAATACATCTATTTATTCCACCCTGTTCAGACACCTCTTCGTCACTACTGTCACTGTCCCCGTCAGGTTCTGATGTCTCAGAGTCAAAGGTATATCGTTCACGCTCGTCTCTAAGATAATTTTTTCGGTCATAGTCTAGTGGTTTCACGTCTTTCTCTTTCGTCCTAACTATGTCCAGGCGGGCATGTCTACTCTTCTCCCTCCCGAGTTCTTTAATGCTACTTTTCTCCCATGGTGGGTCGTATCTCATTTCCTCATCTGTACTACACTTCTCGTCCTTTATTCCTATTACTATTCCTCCAGCTTGGAGTTCTGCTGACAGTGTTGTAGTTATCTTTTCTATTTCTTTCAATACACCTACCATTAATTCTTTTTGTTCCTAACTGATCTTCCCCAGCAGATTCATATCTTTGTTTAAGTTTTTAACGTTATCCTGAACCTTTTTCATGTTCCTTTAAGTCTTTTTCTATTTTCTTGGATCCCGCGGGGGTCTCGACATCCGAGGTGGAATATCCCGGGATTTCTGTCTGGGATTTATTTTTAGTAAAGGGGCCTGTACCTTGTCTGACGTGTCCCTATTCCCGATGTTCCTGTCATGTCCCAGTGTTTCAATATCTGGATATAAGGGACGTGACTCCTGGGTCCCGTCTGGGGTGTCAGGGGTACCTTGTGACTCCACATATGCATAGGGCGGGGGTCTACAAGCTATTTCTACAGGGGCCATAAGAGGTGGGTTATCAGGGAGACCAAATTCTTCGAATATAGCTAGGACATCGCGGTACTGCATCTCCTTGTCTCTCATCTTTTTTTTTGTGCAGACTCTCGATTAAAGATTTTCCTTTCTATGTCCCGTTTTGTTTCTTCCATCTTATCTAAGACTCTACGTTTTAAAATTTTGTTTCCCTCACCTGTCAGGAACATCTCAGTGCTCCTGGGTAACCAACCCCTCTTCCTCCAACGATCTACACATTTTCGGAGAATTTTTTGTTTCTCCAATGCCACATTACTGGTATTTCGCTTCCCTAACTCCTGATTAATTTCCCTAATAACTTGGTCAAAGGTCTTAGCAGGCAACTGTGTAGCCATTGCTGCGGGACCGCTTCCTAATGCTTCTCTTAATTTAGGTTCTTGTCTGTTAAGAGGATCTATGTTAACAAAAACCACCTTTAAAAATGTCTCCTTACAGGCCGGATGACAAAGGTTTTTTAGCGAAACAGTCTCCAAGCCTGTTTCTCCGGTACTCTGAATGCTCGTCTTCCACTCTCTTTTTTCCCAAAGAGGTCGGAAGGTTAGGTTACAACTAGGAAACCAAGTTTCTGGGCTATATTTTTGTCCAGTTTCCCTGTACCAATCTATCTCCTTGGTGATGCTGGGAATACCCTCATTTAACTTATCAAAAGTACTTCGAATAAACCGGGTGTCTCTTAAGATTCTGTCAACTTTTTCATTGATATCTCCTACCTGATCCGGACACAGCATTTGCTGCCTTTCGTCGTCGTCCTTGTTCACCAGGCAGGCGTCCCTGAGTACTCTTTTTGTCGTCTCAAGATCTCTAATGTCCGCTGTGGTATTCCACCACGGCGAATTGGGGAAATAAATTCTTAAGTTTTCAAGTGTACAGACATTATCATACCTACCGGACATTTATAAGTGAGTCTTATACAATTGAGGCCAATAAGCCTGAACCTTTGTTTTCTTTCAAAGCCCAACCTTCACGTGGGAAATTTCTCCTCTTAATAACCAGTTTAGGGCAGAAAACCCAGGTCCTCAATTGTTCTCAGACCACCTTCTCACTCTATTTGACTTTGCAACGTCACAATAAAGACTTTTTAAACTCTAGTAGTTTGTCGGCGAAGCACTTATCAAATGTCACTAAAACACCTTAAGGACTTTTCTTTTATCTGTAACCACTTACGTGTTACAATCCTGGCAGGTGACGACCTTCAATTATGGTCGTCTAATTTGTCCGATCTCCAGTTCTTACTGACAATCATAAAGATTTTAAAAGAGAGAATTTTGTTAAAACAGGCTTCTCTGGACCTTTTTATCAGCCGGCTGAGATGATTGTCAAGAAAAACAGAAACCGTCGTCCAGTGTCCACTCACCCATCACGTCGGGGTCACCAAATTGTTAGGTCTGCTTTGTTCATGAATGAGTGAGTCAGACACCAGACTGAGTCGAAATCAAGGTTCTTTGTTCTTTATTACCGGATTGTAACACTTGCAACTAACAGTGTTAGTTGGAGAAGGCGCATTCTGCCGTTATCAGCAAGTGGTGTTTTTTTATACCTCAGGATACGTATTTAGTAAATTATCATACCATTACATTGTCCAATGAATAAACTGTTGCTATCCTTCTCTGCTAGCTTGCTGCACATCAATTTGTCATCACCACTCTTATCTTGAGAGTACAAGGTCACAACTGCATCTTGTTACGGCCCAGCACTGGGTGACTCCTTCTTCATTCCCAGCTCATGATGTTTTTACCTAACACCATCCAGAAAACAAGTGGGGAAAACTTGTATTAGGGTGTTTAGAGATTAAATGTTTTCCTTCTCTTCCAAGCCACGTGATCTGGCGCATCATCTGGCAGACAAGAGGTACACTTCTGTGCCAAAATGTTTAACAAACTTGAGGAAAAAACAAACTTGAGGAAAAGTCAAACTGTTGATGTAAACTGAGGCGATGCAGGTTGCAGCAGTTGGTGCAAATGAAAAATTATTGACTTGCCTGGTGCACAAGCAATTTTTTCTCTTTGATCATCTTTTCATCTTTCATTGCAATTAACATTCTGTGAAAGAATATCCACCATTTCCTCAATGGTACTTTTGTGTCTTTATTTTTGCAGTCTTAGGGAAATGACCTTGAGGCTCAATAGAAGAGGATAGGGAGACATTCGGCACAACAGGCTGTAATCAGGCTACCAGGGGAACTAGTATGCCAGCTTGGAACAGTTGTAAATTACTACTGCCTCAGAGAGTTTGGATAATGAGTACAATAGGGCAGTATATGGAAAAGGGCAACTGAGATACACCCTCATTAACTTGAGCCACCCTGGCAGAATCTAGAGACATCAAGAAACATGAAGAAATGTGACATTTCTAGATTAGGGTTTGTATGTACTTCCATGCTCATGAACACTTCCATGTTACAGGGGTTAAAGAAGGTGGTAAAAGGGAGCAAAAGGTCAATGTGAAGGTGTAAATAAGGAGATGAAATTAGCAAAGGAATGTGAAATGAATGGTAGAAATCTTAAATAATGTCAGAAATTCTGTTTATCTCAAATTATATCCAGAGGACTGTTACAGTTTGTGTTGCTGAGGTGCTTTACCTTGAACTTTGTGATGTATTGGCAAGTAACAGAGGTTGAGGGCCAAGTGGTCAGTGTGGGAGAGGGCTAAAATGAAATGAAGTGAAGACTACTGGAAGTTCAGACATACAATTGCACTAAGATAGATATTATGCTGAAAGGTGGTCACTGATCTACAGAATTCCTTCAGAATGCTGAAAGGGGAAAAAGTGGGCAAAATGTGTTGGGTGCTGGTGTTTCCTTTAAGGTGTTCGAAACTGCAAAGACTAAGAGGAAGGATGTGAAAGTTGGTGTGATGGAAAATTTGAGAAGGGCAACTCATCGGGTTATTGGAGTGCCCAGAAGGGGAAAGGACTGACCCACCGACCAACCTCCATTTTCAATTAATTAATTGAAAGGTTTTGCTTCCATTCAATTTACATGGCCAGGTTTATGTTTAGTAATTCAAAATCCACAGCAGAGTAATGTGCAGTATTGAAATGAAAATTCACAACAATTTATAAAATTTACAACAATTTATAAAAATCATACCTTCTAATTCATATTTAAGACATCACAAACAAATTTGCTTTTGAACAAGATTCATAAAATGACAACATTAAGATAAGTGAGGAGGTCCTGAAGAGAGTTAGTGAGGAATCTGAGAAGCAGAACCCTCAGGGTGGTAACCTCATGATTACTGCCTGTACAATGTGCTAGTGAGGACAAGAATTCCTAGATTAGACTGAGAAACTGGTGCAGGGCTTCAGATTCTTTGATCATTGGGATCTTGGGAAAGGAATGACCTACACAAAAAGGATGGGTTACATCTGAACCTAAAGATGACCTGTATCCTGGTGGGCAGGTGTAAAATAGCTATGAGGGAAGGTTTAAACTAATTTGGCAGGGGGTGGGAACCAGAGTGCTAGGGCAGAAGAAGGGGAAACAGCAGTAGAGCAAAGATAGTGTGCAGCAAGGATGATAGGCAGGTGTTGAGACCAAATAATAGCCTGAGGGTTGACAGAGATATGGTGCATTCAAAAACTGCTCTGAAGGTATTATACTTAAATGCATACAAGGTAGAACATACACAATAAATGTTAGACACTAAGAAGTGTGGAGGAAGAAAGGGATCTGGGAATTCAGATACATTATTCACTGAAAATGGCATCACAAATAGACAGGGTTGTGAAGAAAGTTTTTGGCATCTTGGCTTTCATAAATCAAAGTATTGAGTACAAGAGTTGAGATGTTATGGTGAAGTTGTATAATACATTGGTGAGCCCAAGTTTGGAGTATTGTGTGCAGTTCGTTCTGGTCGCCAAACTACAGGAAGGATATCAGTAAGATTGAAAGAGCAGAGAAGATTTGCTAGGATGTTTCCAGGTCTTCAAGAGTTGAGTTACAGGGAAAGATTAAACAGGTTAGGAAGGAGGTGAGATTTGATAGAGGTTTACAAAATTATGAGATATATAGACACAGTAAGTACAAGTAACCTCTTTCCACTTAGATTAGGAGAGATAAATGCAAGACGACATGGGTTTAGGGTGAAAGGGGAAAGGTTTAGGGGAACATTAGGGGGAAATTCTTCATTCAGAAGGTGATGGAAATGTGGAATAAGTTGCCATCTGATGTGGTAAATATGGGCTCATCCTTAATTTTTAAAAATAAACTGGATAAATGCAAGGATGGGAGAGGTCTGAAGGGTTGTGGAATAGGTGCAGGTCAGTGGGACGAGTGGTATGATATTTTTGGCACAGACTAGAAGGGTTGAATGGCCTGTTTTCTGTGCTGACATGTTCTATGAGAGACGGAATGGCCAAAGTAGATTGGAAAAGCATGCTAATGGGGAGTCAGCAGATCAGAGGGCATACAAGGAGTCAAAAATAAATGGGAAGACAGAGGACTGGAAAACTTTTAAAAATTGAGAGGAGACAACTGAGAAGGTGATTAGGATCAAAGAAGATTCTTTTTTTTAAAATATATAAGGAGTAAATGTGTGACCAAAGTAGTAATTGGACTGATAGAAAATGATGCTAGAGAAATTGTAATGAGAGATTTAAAAAAATGGCAAAAGAACTGAATGAATAGTTTGGACCAGTCTTCACTGTGGAAGACATCAATAGCATACTGTGCTTTCATGGTTCTCTGGGAAGAGAAGTGAGTGCAGTCAAGATCACAATAGAGAAGGTACCTGGGAAGCCAAATAATAGATAAGTTTCCCAGACTGGTTCTAATGCACCCTCAGGTTCTGAAGGAGGTAGCTATCAAGATTGTGGAGGCATTGGCGATGATTTTCCATTTTCTCAATGGTGTCTTAAATGGTTCCAGTTGACTGCAGGATTGCGAATGTCACTCTGCTATTTAAGAAGGGAGCAAGGCTGCAGAAAGGAAATTATAGACCTATTATCCTGACATCTGCAGTTGGGAAGCTGTTGGAGTCGATTGTCATTGATGAGGTTACAGAATACCTGGAGGTCCATGAAAAGATAGGCCCGTTAGCATGCCTTTCTTAAAGGAAAATCATGCCTGACAAATCTATTGCAATTTTTGAAGAGATCATAAGTAGGGTAGACAGGGGAGGTACAGTGCATGTTGTATATTTGAATTTTCAAAAGGCCTTTGACAAGGTGCCACACATCAGGCTGCTAATCAGGATGAGAGCCCATGGAATTACAGGAAAGATACTAGCATGGATAGATCGGCAGGAATGAAGGGATCCTATTCTGGTTGGCTACCAGTTACCAGCAGTGTTCCACAGGGGTCGGTGTTGAGGCTGCTTATTTTTATGTTGTAGAAAATTATTTGGATGATGGAATAGATGGCTTTATGGCTAAATTTGCAGATGATACTAAAATAGGTGGTGGCTGAATGATGCTGAGTATACTGAAAGGCTGAGAAGAGATTTGGATAGATTAGGGAGAATGGGCATAGAGATTGCATGTGAAGTACAATGTTGCAAAGTGTACGGCCAGGTCCTCCAGGTTGAGTTGGTGGTGAAGAAGGTGAATGCAATGTTAGCATTCATTTCTAGAGGAATAGCGCATAAGAGCAGGGATGTAATATTGAGACTCTATAAAGCCCTGGTGAGACCTTTCTTGGAGTACTGTTTTGGGTGCCTTGTTTGATAAAAGACATGCTGGTGTTGGAGAGGGTTCAGAAAAGATTTACTAGAATGATACCAAGAATGAAAGAATTAGCTTATGAGGAACAATTATCAGCTCTTGGGCTGCACTTGTTGGAGTACAGGAGGATGAGAGGGACTTCATAGAAGCATTTTGAATGTTGAAAGGCCTGGAGAGAATAGATGTGGCAAGGATGTTTCCCATGGTCGGAGATGCTTGAATAAGAGGGCACAACTTCAGGATTAAAGTGTGTCAATTTAAAACAGAGGTGCAGAAAAATTTCTTTAGTCAGATGTTTCTGAGTCTGTGGGACTCGTTGCCACAAGCGGCTATGGAGTATTTGTCAGACAGAGATAAACAAGTATTTGATTGGTCAGGACATCAAGGGTAATGAAGAGAAAGCCAGGGAGTGGGGCTGAATGGGAGGATGGATCAGCTCATGATCAGAATGGCAGAGCAGGTTCGATGGGCCAATGGTCCTACTTCTGCTCCTCTATCTTGAGATCACAAATGTCTTAAAAAACTAAAAGTGATGGTGTGTGCTGAGTTCCATGCTACATACAAGTATTTTGTTATTTTGACTTTGCACCGTTGATTCAATGCATGCAAATAATTTCTAAGTCATTTGGCACAATATCTCCAAAATGTTTGTGAAGTTTTTGCAGTTACAATCATCAGGTGTCATCTTACAATTCACAACTGAGATTGAATCCTTGCTGATGGAAAGCGAGCAACCAATGACTAAACATATCTGAAATTGCCTCTGCTTGCAGGTTCAGTTCTTTGTGTTTACTTAAAGGGGTCTTACAGATTCCCAGCAAGCACCACCTTTATTTTAGATGTCACTGTAAAAAAGTTTTAGCAAGTCGAGAACTAGGGCAAAATTAGGTTTGAAGAAACATTGATATCTTCAAGGAGATAAATATATCACTGGGCACAAAAGTTTTGATTTGTTATGCAGGTTTAACTGATACATTTAAAAAGTGGGGTTTTTTTTTTCCTCATTATTTACTGACACGAGTTGAAAAGTTTTTTTGTGCCAACTTCAAAATATCTGCACATTTCAGTTGAATCGGGATGTTTCATGCAGTAGGAACATCATAACCAAGTATTTGATGGCATATAGGACCCACTGGCATACAAGACACCCCCCTCCCATTTTAGTGGGAAATTTTAAGAAAAAAATTGTTTTAATGTATCTACAGGTAAAACTTAGAACATCAGTAAAAATTGCTTTAATAATATATTGGTCATCTTTCAGTTCGAAGAAGATACGTTGTGCAGTTAACCTATGAATACGAAGGTGACTTTGCAGTCTCAATCTGGAAGCTCAAAGTCTAAAACAATGGGAGCACTGGAAGTCCATTTGTAATAATTGGCTGCTGCTTTGTGACACTGTTGACGTTTTTCCATCAGTTTTTGGCAGCGGCTGTCTTCAAAACTGGTGTAGACTTCAAGCTTATGGCTTACCAATGGGATCTGTCAGCACCTTCTAGTTCTGTTGGCTGGATGCCACAGTAGCATAGGGTTTCCTTCACAGCATCTTTATAGTGCTTGCTTGGATGACCTTGAGGTCTCCTTCCTGTCTTCAGTTCATTATAGAGCAGCTGGGGAGGCATACGGTGGTCGTCCATTCTGATGCCATGTCCCACCCACTGCATCTTGGCTCTGATGATGAGGAAGTCGATGCTTGTGGACTTTGCGTGACCTAAAACCTCCAGGTTGGAGACACAGTCTTGCCAATGGATGCCAAGGATGGGACAGAGAGTATGTGTATGAAATTTCTCCAGTTATTTGATGTGATGTTGGTACTGAGTCCAGGTCTCACATCCATATAAGAGAGAAGGGATGACCACAGCTCTAGATTTTCAGCTTTGTGTTGATTGAGCATTCTGATACTCAGCCTCCCCAGAGCCTGGCTGGCCTGAATTTAATTTCTTTGTCCAAAGGCCCATCAATCTAGATGAAGCTGTTTACATTTGTCAGCTGGGTGTTATCAACAGTGAATTTTGGATCTATGGTGTTGGTGTTTGGCACGGACTGATGGAGTACTACAGTACTGTCCAGGTTGAAGGTCTGAGAATTTGTTCAGCATTAACTGTAGATCACTATCTTTGTGTGCCAAGCGCTCACAGTCATCAGCAAAAAGGGTTTCTTGAATGACTAACGTAGAGGCACTTTGTCCATGCATTCAAAGGGCGAAGGTCAATGAGATGGCCATCCAGTCGGTACCTGATGTGCACACCCTCCTCCAGACCTTGGACAGGATGTAACAACATGCAAGTGAAGAACAGATTGAACAAGACTGTAGCTAGTAATCAGCCCATTAGAAATGGCAAATGTAGCTAATATATCACCACTAGAGAGGACCTGTCTTGTCATTCCAACATGGAGCAGCTGAATCATTTTTACAAATTTCCTTGAGCATCCTTAACATCTCAAAATGATCCAGAGAGCTACCCTGTTCACAGTGTCAAATGCTTTTGTCAGGTCAATGAAGACAGAGTAAAGAGGCTTATTCTGCTCGACGCACTTCTCCTGAACTTGTCTCTACTCTGTTCTGGCCGAAAGCCGCACTGCGCATCCGTTTTAATAATAATACTGTTGTAATTAACAAGTGAAAACTTTGAATAAAAGAACATTAAAAAAAGTTACTATCGTAAAGAAAAATGCAATAAGGCATCAATGTTCTGTAACAAAGACTTTAATCATCTTCACTGCCTGAACATTCATCAACATCATCACTGTCAATGCCCAAAAACTCAGCATCACTACTGCTGGTATCTGTGTCTTCAAATAATGTGTCACTCTCAGTGCCATCAAGGGCATTACTAATTACACACTTCTTAAAAGCCTTAACAATAATTCAATCTCTTACTGTGTCCCAAGGAGCCTTCACCCACTCAGATTTCAGATTTATTGTCGGAGCACATACATGATATCACATACAACTCTGGGATTCCTTTTACCTGCTGGCGCAGCAGAATTACCACTAATTGGTAGTGCAAAAATTAACTGTACGCAGTGAGAACATGTAAACAATCAAAAGGATTGTAAACAGATAACGAATGCGAACAAGCTGACTGTGCAAAACAGGGGGAGCAGAAAAAATCAATAAATAAGAATCTTTAAATTGGTCCCTGATTGAGTTTGTTGTTGAGAAGTCTGACAGTACTGGGTAGAGACACACCTGTGTAATGGTGCGATGTTTTTCTCTTCCTATTCATGTTTGTGCATGGTCCTTTTCTCCCATCCATTTGTTCCAGTGTTCCCACATGCTATTTTTAAACGCCTTGTTTATTCACGCATCTAAAGGCTGCAATTGGCTCATCAGACCACCAGGAATATCAGCCATCTGGGTTTTCAGTTCGTGCACCTTTTTTTAACGTCTTCAGTTCTATGTGCTCTGAACTGATCCCAGACCAGAAGTGCAGGATTTTTTAAGAGTCCACCAGGACATCTTTGCCATTTTTTTCTGCAATCATAATTTGATTCAAGCTTCGTCCATCCAGCTTTTTGGATGAACATGAACAAACACACTGCATGGTATTTTTTTCCTTTGGGTGAGTCTTTCTTATAAATATTACAAATGATGGCAGTTTTGTGCCATCAGCACATTGGGCCAGAACTACTGTATAGTGTAGCTTTTCATGACCAGCAGTTTTTGCTACGATGGTTTTAGCTCTGTTAACACTTGATGCTTCATCGAATGTTATTGGAACTTCATTGATGTTCCCTATTTGGCTCAGTTCAAAACAAGTTCTTTTTCATGCATTTATTACAAACTTAAGAAATTCTAATATTTTGTCTTCATAATCTGCTGGCATTTTCTGTGCAATAGATGTTTTTGTACATATTGATAAACTCTGCCATTTCATGAATTGGTAACACCAACCTTCTATTCCAGTAAAATCATGCTTTTGTTCTTCTCTTAAGCTCTTGACCTTGTGCCATATCATCTTGGTAGAAATGTATTTCCCTGCTTCTCTTTCTTTTAGCACCCAGTTTTTTTTTAACTCCTCAAGTTGTGGCCAAAGTGGGGCTGAACATCACAGGTTATGTTTACCCTTTTTAGCAGCCTCGAACCATTTTTCTTGCTTTCTCCATGCATGTACCATTTTTGCTGCAGGTGGCGCTCCAAAAACTTCAGCTGCCGCTCTATTACCATGCTCCTTAGCATACGTTACAACGTATAGATTATATGCAATAGTGTAGCTTGAGCATTTTCGTCCAGTCACCATCTTGCACATAAAAGCCTCCACTAGAGTGTCCAAAATGGCGGCTTCAAAATGTCACCTTCGCGTATAAGATCTGGGGTGGTTTTAGATCCAATTTTGGGGGGGGATATTGTATGCTGTCAAATACAGTAGATCGTGTGAGTACATATTTTGAAAGATACCTGCAAGTATCCTTGCAGCATTAAATTAATGATAAATTATTATATCTGCTTCCAAATTGAGAAGCATTGCCTTCATTAGAATTGTGTTTTGAAATCAGAATAATAAATTGAGCACTTAATGCAAGATTCAAATACAGATTTCTACCTCATTGAATCGTACAAGGGAAAATCTTCAAGATTTGTCACATTGGAATCTATGTGAAACATCTAAAATAATTAAGCACAATGTTTAGCATTGCAGTCCTGCCTTTTGTAATTCACTATAAAGTTGTCAGATTTATTGGAATGCTTGTTCATATTTCTACTTTTTATTTTTGCATGAGTAATTTTTTTAGTAATTTAGTGAGAATGATTACATGCCACTGGGCTACTGAATTAACATAAAAATACTAGACATGGTTCCTGTTCAATTTGAATAAAAATAGTTCTTCATGAAATTTGATTTTATTCATATTCCCACCAGAGCTTATTTGTCTGAAAGAAGAAAGATAAGGTTAACCAAAATGATCATTCTGAATAAGAAATTATGATTAGAATGAAAGTAATTACGTCTAGAATTGATTGTTTCCCTTGCACTAAGCAAATTCATTTTATAGTATAATGTTAGTTACTGCACACAACGGGTCAGATTCCTTTCAGAAAGTTCTTTACATTTTATTGCTTGTACAATTTCTGTGTTAAAGCAAACAATATATATTTGCATAAAAAGGGTCACCTAAGCATATTTCTTGAAATAATTCAAGTTTCCATCTCTATATTGAAAGAAATTGTTTAGTCAATCTGTTGTGATTTTTTTTAATGCTGTTGTTCACATGTTGGCTGGGTACATTGCTATCTTTCTGCTGACAGGCAGATGGAGTCTGGCTAGAACAGTGGTTCTCAACCTTTTTCTTTCCACTCACATACCACTTTAAGTAATCCCTATGCCATAGGCGCTCTGTAATTAGTAAGGGATTGCTTAAGGTGGTATGTGGGTGAAAAGAAAAGGTTTGAAAACCATTGTTTTAGTTGTCCCGAATTGACTCGTTATGTAGACGGTTCAATAATCCAAAGGAAATGGGCCAATGACAATATTTCTCCAGCAAAATATTTCAGCACAATTGGGATGAGAGCAGTGGTTCTCAACCTTCCCTTCCCACTCATATACCACCTTAACCAATCCCTTACTAATCACAGAGCACCGATGGCATAGGCATTACTTAAAATGGTACGTGAGTGGAAAGAAAAAGTTTGAGAACTACTGGGCTAGAAAGTCATGAAAATATGCATTAAATTTGCATTTCCCTGGTGATATGTATCCCAGTCCAGTAACACATGATCTTGTGTGTGGTTTTTCTCATGCAAAGATATGAGTACACAAATTTTTGAACAGTGTCTGTGTGGGTTTCCCTCATGTGCTTCGGTTTTCTCCCACATGTCAAAGATGTATTTGGGTGGCAAGGGCCTGCTACCTGGCTGTATCTCTAAGTTAAATTAAATTCAGAACACAACAGCAAAAACTAACCAACAGTTAGCTATGTCATGACTGTCACTGTTAAAGATAGATAAACACAGATCCAACCATGATTACAATTTGGACAGCTCTACCACCAACAGATGAAGTTCAAAGATGGCAGAATTGTGGATAGAGCATTGCAAAGCCACTGCCAGAAAAAGAAATAATGAGAGGGTAAGAATGCCTGTGTTAAGGGAGAGTACATATACTTAGAGTTAAAGGTAAAATGTGTCATCTGTACAGACATCCTGATAGCTTCAAAAACAATGAATGATATGATGTTCTCTGCCAGATCGTTAACAATGAACAATTATCATGATGTTTGAAAGGAACTTGGAGAACTGACGAATAACTTTAAAGACCTATGATAAGTTTATTTTGGATCTATTTTCTTGAAGCTCCAATACCATTTTAATAATTCATGATACTCTTAGTCTCTTTTAAAAGTACATTCTTGGCACGTGGTATCACAAGGTGGGAACAATGTATTCTGAAGCTTGTACGTGTTTCTGTGGTTAAAATCCAGCCTTTAGTGCATTTTTCTGGATACAGAAACTGACTGACTCCTTTAAGGAAATAAACATTTCTTACCTTAATCCTGCTTTCTTTAAGTTTTTTATCCTTGAACAATTTGTTGCTTTTTTTAATTTCATTTATCATTCTGATTTAATTGCACAAGGATATGAATAGATTTTGAAAATGTCACCAGGTTAAACTTTCGTCCAGTGCACAAAGACATCATATCACTTCAGGAAAGAATTTATCACAAATGCCTCTGAAACTTCAACATCTCTCATATTAGAGTGCACTGATGGATTGGGAGGGATAACCAAAATACAAAATATAGGATTTGTGCATTTTATTTGAGAATATTAACTTCAGTGTCCTGCGCTTTAAGTTTCAAACTTCATTTTATCTAGTCATTTAATCTAGCAAAGAATCATTCAAGTATGGTCTGAAACTGGTGCCAGATTAAAGATTTTCACAGCAATGTATTATGAGGGTTCAAGATCTATGAATGCATATGCACTTGTATTCCAAGCAGCATTTCTCAAAAATTATAAAATGTATCTCAGCTTGCTTCTCCATTACAGATATTTATTTCTGCTCATACTAAATAGAGGGTACTTAAGATGTGTCATAATATCTGAGTGTTACTTCACATCAGAATAGATGCAGATCATTAAAAATATGCATTTTTTAATTGCTTTGCCTTGAATATAGATGATCTTTATACTTAGATGTTATATCAACCTCTACATCTTTATTCCTCAATTCTTTTGACAAGCTCTATCTCCAACTGAGTATTACGTCTTTTTCTTTACTCGAAAGTATTCTTCTCATTACAACACTGGTGGGAGCACCACAGAAGATTTGGAAATTATGGTGGGAACAGTAGCCTTGATTTCAACCTTGAGTGGAGGTCTTTAGTGATCTTTGTACCAGTGTGGCCACCTAACATAGTAAGTTCCCACATCGCATAACATTTACTATGGGATGACTGAAATGGATGATATCTGGATGTCTTGGATAGAATTGTGATCTGAACTTCAGAGATGAAATGCATGAAATTTAAAAGATATGCAGTAAAATGTGACCCTTTACAAAAGAGGAATTATTTAGTTCCTTTAGTTTGAAGGGAAGGTGTTCTGATACTGTTTCCTAATTTGGTTACCACTTGAATATTTTCAGGGAATCCATGATGTAGTGCTTGTGTTTGGTTTGGAAATTAAGTTATCTGCCAAATTTTCTTTAAATTTTGGCAGAGTCAACAAAGAAGGTGAAAAATCCAAAAATTGCAGATCAAGAAACCTGAAATTTAAAAAAAAATAGAAAATACGAGAAACACTCAGCAGTTGAGCCAGAAACTGTGGAAGGAGAAACAGAATTTGGCTTTCTTTCCAGTCACCTGATCTGCTGAACTTTGAATATTTATGACTTGCCTTTCTCAGTATAGTCCTTTGGTTTGTTTTCCTCTCTGACTGTTCACATTGGCCTATCAAACTGTGGCTTCATAAACAATGTGCTTCCATTCTAACCCTAGCTTCACCCAATCAAAGACATTCCCATTATCTAATACATACATCCCCATTTGAAGCTAATGTTTTCACTCTTTCCTAGTTCTGACAATTCACTGAAGCATTAACTCATTTTCTATTTTCACAGACGGTTCCTGACCGTTTTCCAGCATTTTCTGTTTTTATTTTCACATTGGTTGTCCTGTGTAGTCTGTTGTGACATATCCACTGGAATACATAACTTTAGATGACCTTGATTTATCAAAATTCAGTTGATGTCAAGGAAATCATTTAACTAATACATTACAGATTACTTATTGCAATTAAAAAATAGCCCCTGCCAAATTTTGCAATAATTAATTTTCAACCATCTTGTTTCAGCAAAACAGTTTGAGCGCATAATCTGGATTGTTGTTGACAGACTGCTCTACTATCAGGGGTGCTCACATTCAGATGAGAGGTTAAACTAAGACCAGATATCAATCTTTGAGATGCAAGTTTACTCTAGGTTCTGATTAAGATTCAAAGGGAATGCAAATGGTCAATTCCCAGGAAGTGGACCTGAAATGTTCTTGGGAGAAGGAGGTAGAAGCCAGTATGACCAGGTCCAGTCTTACCAGGTCCATAATTGACAGAATGGAGCGACTCTTTGCTGGCTCCCCAGAAACCCATCCACCCACCAAGGATTGAGTGGCTCCTGGATGGTAGGAAGCCATTGTGAATAACTATGATTTGCCTGTTGAGTTACAATGCAGGAAACTATTTGATCGTTGCATAATTAATATTGTTACTTACTTTTATTCCGATGTTTTGTGTGAATTTAAAAATCCAAAAAGGCACCAGAGAATGACAACTTTTTTGCAATGCCTGGAAAGTACACAAAGCTAATATTTTCATTGTATCTCAGTGCACATGACAATAAATTATATTAAACTAAAATACTAAAGAATGGAAGAATAAACACTAACAATTTTGGAAGCCTCACTGGAGCTTATGGTGGAGCTGGGGCCAAGCATTAGTCAGGGGCCAGGAAGCTTCTAAATTTACACTCAGAAGGCAAAAGGAGTTGATTATCATGTTCTCTAAATACCTTGATTCACTACCGGAGTAAGTTCAATTACATTATCTAAATTGATTAAAATTTGTGAATGCCTCTTATTACAGTGGAATCAGTGATCCAATGTAACAGTGTTTCAGAGGTAAATTTCAGATTTATTGTCAGAGTGCATACATGACATCACATACAAGCCTGAGATTCTGTTTCCTGTGGGCAAGGCAGAATTACCACTTATTGATAGTGCAAAAATAACTCTACTCAACGTACACATGTAAACAAATAATGAATGTAAATAAACTGACTGTGCAACACAGAGAAAAAAATAAAGTGCAAAAATAAAAGTCCTTAAATTTGTCCCTAATTGAGTTTGTTGTTGAGGAGTCTGATGGTGCAGAGGTAGTAGTTGTTCCTGAACCTGATGGTGTGAGTCTTGTGGTGCCTATACCTCTTTCCTAATGGTAGCAGCGAGAACAGAGCCTGTCCTTGATGATTGCTGCTGCTCTCTGACAGCAGCATTCCCAGTAGATGTTCTCAATGGTGGGGAGGGTTTTGCCTGTGATATCCTGGGCTGCGTCTTCTAACTTTTGCAGGGTAATGACATGAAGTCCAAGGAAAAGATTATCCTGCGGTGATCTCAGTATGTTTTTTTGTAACCTTCTCCCTTGTTAGCTTCAAGGTCCTCTTTATCCTTGCCATCATCTTTAATTCTGGGAGATAAATTTTCATAGGCTTCACGTTTGCCATGGGTTCTTCTTTTGAAAGGAATATAAATAGAATTGAATATGCAGGTTATTAGGAATGAAATTTTATTGATGTCTGTAATTATATCTCTTTGTTGCTTCTAGTAAGTGAAACAGCATCTGGCTAGTTACTAATTAAAAATGTAGTGGTGTACAATAATATAAACACACGTGCACGCTCCTAGCTACCACTGAGATCCATCATTTAATAATCCTAAAGCTGAAATAAATCTTAAAAATGCTGGTGATTCTGAGTACATTAGGCAGCACCAATGGGGAGTGAAACATTTACTGTTTCATCAGAATCTGAAAAAATTAAAAATTAAAAGCTTTATAAATCACATCTGGTCTATCTAGGGCTATCCTAAATGAAAGGAGATGACAAAAAAATTACTGGAATAATGGAATAAAAGAATAGTCTAATTGCTAGAAATCTGCTTTGAAAGAGAATGTTTTAAATACCCAATTGGTTACTCAGTATATGTGGAGAAAGATAAATTGTTAATAATACAGGTGATGATCTTTTATCTGAACTGGCCAGAAGTTTTTTTTTCACTGAAATAGTCTAATTCAGTGCTGTGTCTGAGAGCTGAGGTGTCCCTTGTCAGAAGATCAAACATTGTTTATCAAGCTCACTCTGGGCTTTATTGAAACAGTGTAAGAGTCCAAAACAAAAGTGAGAGCGGAAATGGGAAGCTGAGTGAAAGTGATGAGCAGATTCAACCTCAGGGTAACCCCAATGGTCTGAATGGAGGAATTCTGGAAAGAGCTGATCCAGAATGCATTTAGTTTCTCCATTATAGAGGAGAAACATTGTAGAGGAGAAACATTGTACTACATCATGAACAGCGTAGTACAGTAAATATCCTCCAATAGATTGGCTATGACTAATAAGTCTTCACCATCCTCTTTTTTTCAATTTTTGAGTTATTTAATCTCTTGATTACTGTTCTTTCCTTGTCATTGTTTTTGTTCTCTCCACCATTTCCTTCTCTTCAACATAAAACGTGATTGATTTTTAAATCTTCCTCTTGAAATATCATCAGCCTTTAACCTTTAACTCTACCCGACCTACTGAGCAGTTGATGCATTTTCTGTTTTAATTATTAAGATCCATTTCTGTTCTCCATGTCAAATCACCCCCACTTAAGCTCTTCACACAGCAAACATCCTCCATTCCAAGTACTCAATATCCATTTTTGCTAATAGATTCAATTATCCTGTCACTACTGTTATTGTTACCATTGTTTAAGACAATTCTGTCAATTTCAAAAACAGAGGGAAGTACTCCTTTTGGTGGTCTTCGGGGGATTAAAGCAATAAATTTGAGTTTTTAAAACTGTTTCTTTTTAAACAAAGCAAAAATAAAAAAATGAATGTTTAGAACTAACGAAGTTCTAGCATGTCAATTTCCATATCGATTCTATTTCCTGATCCATTCACAAGTTTTTTCACATTATTCCATGATACTGTAAATGTTGTGATTAACTCAGCTTCATTAGTCATTGAAGAATTCTCAATATGACAAATGAAGTCTTAGATTTTTCTCAGATTGATACATGTAAAAATGTACACTGTGTCTCTTGGCACAGGGAAATGGGCTTTACATACCTCCATATCTGTACTAATATCAAAGACCCCTCTATGCTAATTAATTTTCTTCTTACATCCCTGTCAGCTCCATACCTCCATCCCCACCCCAATCTTCTTACCATAACTGATGGGCAGTTTGCAGTAACATAGTAATCTACCAATATGAATGTCACAAGCAAGGGGTAAGAAAACCGAGCACTTGGAAACTCACAGATCATACAGACTGAAGGTCAGGGTTGAATCTGGAATCTCCGAGACACCGGTGCTCAGCATTGTGCTACTCAGTTCATATATCCCCTCCCCTTTTGTTCCTGTAATCCTTTTTCCTATTGTATTTCTGAAGCATATCTTTTAAATGATGGTCACCATGCAGGAACTGCTGATTTCAAAGCAAAATCATGGTCATCTACACCAGTGGTTCCCAAACTTTTTCTGGCTGCCTCCCCTTGACCTCCAGGCCACATCCCAACCACCCCCTTCCCCATACAACAGTGCTGGAGTTGGAGTTTAGTGGTGGCACTGAGCAGACTGAAGGGGTTAGTGGTAGTGCTGAGTGGGGTGCGGGGGGTTAGTGTTGGAGCTGAGCAGGAGAGGGGGTGGTGGTGGCGCTGAGCAGGGGATAATGATGCCAGTGCACCGAGACCAGCTCTCACGAAAACACTTTGTCGCCGTTTATTTTGCTTACTACTGCCACCCTGAGTCAGACCAGAAAATTATTGCACTGGTTTCTTCATTAAACTTTGCAGCAGGCAAAAAAGACTGAAGGTTCAGAACGCCCCCTTTTCCCTCACCACCCCCTTGGATCTTTCCACTGCCCACAGGGGAAGGGGGTAGCGCCTACTTTTAGAATCACTCATCTAAACAGTTAGCAATTTTAAAATATGAAACTGGGCATCAAATGGAATTTGAACAATTCTTGTAATTGTCAAGAAACTTAGAGAAGTAACTTTCCCTTTAACAAAAAAAAGACAAATATCAAAACCTCAATGTATTTAAATTACTCAAAAATCTATTTTGTCTTATTCCAATTTCTTTTAAGCTTTATTTGAAAAACAGAATTCAAGTAAAATTATCCAGTTTATTGTAAACTTTATGTAAATTTAGTTCAGCTTGAATGTCATCATCCAAATGTGGCTGGTTGGATATGTTCCAGTAAAATGTCTGCAAATTGTATTAGAGATGCAGTCTATGGGTGTTTATGAATTATGCTTGTGATATACAAAATACACAACCATCTAATAATTTATTGATATTATTGCATTGCCTTGAACATTTTCAGAATAATTCTAGATGTATGTAAATGTATTCAAAACACATTATGGTATTCAGTGCTGTAAAAATAGATGCATACTTTTGTTAAAGTTTAAAGATTCCATTTACCTGAGGTGTTAGCTAGTTAAATATTCCTGTGTGAATGTATTGCAACAGCAATATTTAAGAGATTCACACTAATAACTACCTATCACACTTGACAACAATTTAATAGAATACATTAAGTGCATGTCTTGATCTTCATAACAGCACATTTTAAGAATGTGGCAGAGAAGAAAAGGGTCCATGTAATACTGCTCCATGTTTAAAGATTTTTCAACCTTAAAGGAAGGAATAGACAATACTTGGCTGTATGGCACGAATGGATGATGTACCATAATTTTTCTATATCAACCAAAGAACAGCAATTCAATTCCTTTTCTAGCCTGTAGACTGAAAACATAAAGTGTACATCCAATTACTGATTCAAGGTGGCAAGGATTTCTACTTCTAATACATTTCCCCTTCCACTCCATCGATGAAAATAATTCTCCTCTTCCCCCTGTGTATCAACGAGCTATTATAAATAGTACTGATTATTTCCCTTAACAGCGAGATGTTGCGCTATCAATAACTCAAAATAATGTTTATTTACAATAAACTTGAAGGTCATCCTTTGCTGTGACCCAGGCTTTCTGGGGAGAGGTTATGGTGTTGGAGCCTTTATACAGAGTCAAGAGGGAGGAGCCACGGGTCCAGGCACAGGACAGGGCAGGGCCTTGTGGCTGTGGGGAAGGAGGATATCTAGCAGTGGGAAAATGTTGCTGGGGTCAGGGTCAATAACCCCATTCTCCACAATATAGCCAAGAATCACCAGACGGGTAGTGTGGAAAACACATTTATTCCTATTGTAGGTGAGGTTTAGATATTTGGTTGTTGTGAGGAATTTCTGGAGGTTGGCGTCATGATCTTGCAGGTCATGGCTGTAGATCTTGATGTAATCCAGGTAGGGGAACGTGGCACACAGGTCATTTTGGTCCACCATCTGGTCCATATTCCGCTGGAAAATGAAGACGCCATTTGTAACACCGAAGGTGGCCCTGAGGAAATGGTAGTGGCAGCGGTCTGCCTCATAGGTCGTGTAATAACGGTTCTCCAGATGGATGGGGAGCTGGTGGTAGGCACATTTCTGGACACTTGTGGAAAAGACACGATATTAAGCAATTTGATTGACCCTGTCCGCAATGCGAGTAAGGAGGTATGCATCCAGCTGTATATAGTGGTTAATAGTGCAGCTATAATCAATCACCATCCTGCGATTACCCCTACCCTTGACCACCACCACTTGGGTTCTCCACGGGCTGGTATGGGCTCGATGATCCCCTCATTCATGAGTCGCAGGTCCTCTGCTTTAGTAAATGCCCTGCCCCTTCACTGTATTGCCTGCTTTTTGTAGTGACTGGTTTACAGTTTGGGGTGAGGTTCGTGAGCAATGGAGGGGGAATCGATACAGAAAGTAGAGAGACTGTGTGTGGGTTGGGTCAGTTGGGGAGGGGGGTGCTTGGGGTGGTGTGCTGACGAATGGCAAGTTGACGACCATGAGGGGAGGGCCATCATATTGCATTGCGATATTCGAGGTGGCACTGAAAATCCAACTCCAGCAGCACTGGTGCGCAGAGCTGTAATGTGATAGAGTTTAAAGTTCCTGTAAATCATGCCCTGCACGGTCAGCTTCACAGTGGTGTAGCTACAGATCTCAGTTGAGTGGGATTTGAGACCAAGGCGATTTTATAGTTTACTGGCTTTTCTTTAAGATAATAACTCTGCTCTGTATCGGGGTGAATAAAACTCTCAGTGCTCCCACTATCAAAAAGGCATCTTGTCATCTGATCGTTGATTGAGATCTCCATCATAGACTGAGAGAGTTCACATGACCTGCTTTGGTCCAGCACCTCAGAGGCTTGTGTCAGCCTGTGTTGACTCGTGGTCTGGGAGCATAATGGTGGTGCCCAAGCAGCATTGCAGTTATCCCCGGAAGTTAGCAGTGTACAAGATGTGGCCCCGGTGTTGCAGTGTGGTCATCCCTGAAAGCTGATGGTGGCCAAGATGCTGGCTCCCATGCTGCACATGCAATGGTGCTGGGACTGGAAGGTAGCTGCGATCAACATGCCTTCACGTAGTGCTCCTTCTTTCTGCACTTCGTATACGTAGCGTTTTTCACCGGGTAGCATTTTCGGAGATGCTTTTGTTTTCAAAAGTAGCACTTTGAGTGCTCGTGGGAGACTGCGGCTGTGGTGAGTTCGCTCATCGAACATAGTAGCAGGCTGCTGGCCTGTGGACCCAAGTCCCAAGATGGCGGCCCCTGTGTGGACCCCGCACCATTGCCGAGTATGCTTCCACGTTGCGGAGGGCGATCTCCAAAGATTTCATGAGGTCGATCGCTCCTCTAAGTCAAACTTACTCTGCTTGAGTAGCCTCTGGTGCACATAGTCCGACCTGACACCTGCAACAGAGTCCCAGATCATGTCCTCCGTGTTTGGGCAGCCGACACCGACTGCAAGTCCACGCAGGGCCTGGAGGAACTCGTCGTTCGATTCACCTGGTCACTGTCTGCAGGTATCCAGCTTGTGCCTGGTGTATACCTCATTAACTTTCTCCCTGTACTGATCCTTGAGTATGTTCATTGCCTCCTTGTATGTTGAGGTGTGCGTCCCTGATCATCGGGAACACCTGATGTTCAACCTGGGAGAAGAGTAAGTGCAGTTTGTTTGCCTCCGTGGCCACGTCTCTGGTGGAGTTCTGTAGAAAGACCTCAAAGCAGGGAGGTCAGAATTCAAAGCAGTCTGAGGCTTCTGGCGATGGTGGGTCTTTCTCCAGCTTATTAGGCTTCAAGAGTTGTTCCACCATTGGAAAAAAATATTGTAAATAAGATGGAAGAACTATCAATATCTCAAAGTAATAGAGTTACGGAATGATAGGCTTTTATTTACAATGAACGAAGGTCATCCTGTGCTGTGACCCAGGCTTTCTGGGGAGGGGCTATGGTGTTATAGCCTTTATACATGGTCAAGAGGGAGGAGCCATGAGTCCAGCCACAGGACAGATTAAAGAGTGTACAGCAGTTCACCACAAGAGGTCAATACCATATCTCTCCAGAACCCTTAAAATTTTGAAAAACCAGATTCAAATCTGTCGTAGCTAAAATCCTACAGCCCCATGAACATTGTTGTAAACCTTCTTTGCACCAGAGGTTTGGATCTGAGCTTTATGTTATGCTAGTCTGACTTTACCAAAGTCCCGAGCATACCAGATCATCTAAATTTTCTGGTCTTGAAATTTCTTTTCACTCCTGCCATTGAGGTGAAGCTGATCAGCCAGTGACCACTTGCTCCATCCATTTAACTCTCAAAAGTTAACAGACCACCATTCCCCATGCCTGAAATCAGAGAAGTTGGAAAAAAGGTTGTCAGTATTTTTATTAGTTCCTGCCAGAAAAGTTTTTTTATTGAAAATCATGTCTTCCGCCTATACACAAAAGTCTAATTAATCGTCATAAGTTAGTTATCTTCCAGGTTTTTACAGCTTATGCAACTTTGAATCAGCCTTAATTTTGCTTGAGGGGATTTTTTTTTTTTTGCTGGGCCTCTATTTCTCCTCTAATTCTCATTTATTGAACTGGGCATTTGACATAAATTTCCTTTTTGTTTGTTTTCCCCAATCCATACTCACTTGCCATCCACAGGACTCTAGTTTTGGTAGTCTCCTTTTCCTTTGTAGAAATGTATTTGATTTTAAAAAAAGACACAAGAGGACTGCAGATTCTGTTATATGGAGCAAAAGAAACTGACCTGAATGGGTCAGGCAGCATTCTGTGGAGGCAAAGTGATGGTTGACATTTCAAGTCATGACCCTGCCCCAAGAGATGAACCAGAGTCTCAATGTGTAACTAGAACCTACTCTTTGCCTCCACAGATGCTGCCTGAGATTTGATCTTCATCCTTACCATCTTCTCCTGAATCATTTCTCAGTGCTCTGACACTAAATTATCTTCAAGCGTCTAATCTACATTTGTTCAATCACTTCTCCATCTCATACAACTGACCTTCCCATCTGAGTCTTTCTTTGTCCTTTTCTATAACCATTGATCGCTCCCATTACTGTTGGCAGCAATTCAATGGAATCATTTAAATTTTCATTTTGAAAAGCACAGATTAATTCGGGTCAGTCAGAATGTGTTAATTGAAGGTCATTACTAACTTACTTGCATTTTATGAGGTATCAAGATAAGTCAGATCCAAAATTAACTCAGTGGCCTGAAGCAAAGGGGTAATGGCTGTAAAAGTAATATAAGTGGGCTTTTCAGTCATTGGAACTTGGTTGTTTGCTTTTTCTAACATGTATATTGCTTTAGATTTAAATGTAGGTCACATGATAAAGGTTGATAGCACAAAAATATGTCTTGTCATTGACCATGAGAAGGAATATATTTGACTGCAGGAAGATCTAGTCAGGAGAATTGAACAGAAAAGTAACAAATAGAATTCAATCCAAGGAAAAGTGAGGTATGCATTCAAGAGAATATGAAATACATGGAAGGAAATTAAGAGTTATGGAGGAACAAAGAGACTATGCTGAATATTGATTAAGGATTTCAAGGCATATAAATAAGGTGCTAAAAGGAAAGGTGGGATCTTTTTTCTTTGGACCAAAGGACACTGAGGAACATCTTAATTCAGTTGCATGAAATTGTGAGGTCCTGGATGGGTTTCAATGAGACGTCATTCTACTCTCAGCGAAGAAGTCGGAATTGAATTATTTTCAGGTGGATTGAGTGAAAAACTTTGTTTTGCATGCTATCCAGTCAAGTCAACTCATACTTAAGTATATCAGATAATGCAATAATTAAAAAAAGGTTATAGTGTGGTGGTACAATAAGTCAAAGAGTGCAAGATGTATAGAAAAATTAAAACCATACAATGAGAGGTCCATTGAAGAACCTGCTAACACCAGGAAATAAACTATTGAATATGGAGGTTCAGTTTTCAAGCATGCTCAATGGAAGGGGAGATGGAGAAAAGAAAGCATGATGGGGTAAGATGAGTTATTTAATTTATTTTCACAACCAAGAAACTAAGGGACATAGATTTGAAGTAATTAGCAAAAGGATTACAAGTGAGACATGGGATATTTTTTCACCCAGATGGTGAATTGAAATTCACTGCTTGAAAAGAAGATAGCAGCAGAAACATTCATCATACTTGAAATGTACTTGAATGTACATTTGAAAAGCTGTGACCTGCTGCATTATGGATTTAGAATTGGAAAGTGTAATTTGTCTGAATAGTTTAATGATGAGCAAAGATGGATAGACTGACTTGTCTCCTTCTGAGTTGTAAACTGACTATGATTCGATACCACTAAAATAGCCTCTCAGTGATACCTGAACCATCTTTATAGCTCTTGTCAGAATCTGTTAATACATTGCAGAAAATTATTTTCAAAACATTTTTAAGAATTTGCACAATTTATAACTTTTGCATGTTAATGTGTGGGTAGGTCATATTCTCAACCATTATTGCCCAATGAATTTGCACCATAAGTTTTTTTACATATTTATTCTTCTATCTCCTTCTGATTATTTTTTTTAATCTTTTGTACACTCCAAGCAGTAACATCGCCATTTTTGTTCATTTCAATCCAAGTAGCACATTTACCGATCTTTATCATCTTAAAACAGTGATTGTTCCTTTAACACATAGAACACAGAAATAGGACCTTAAGCAACCAAACAGCCATTTACAAGAATTCTACGGCAAATATTGATGCCGGAAGCTTGGAACATGACAATAACCTTAAATGAAAAAGCTTCCTCTTGAGGAAGTTAGGCCACAATCTATACATCATTTCTGGTTGATCTTGCCTTCACTCATCCTTACTACTATAACATTCTAGAACACGTTTGACATCTGCAATTTCTCTGACAACAAAACCTTGATCTGATACCCCTCATTATCCTCAAATCCAATACAAAACAGCCACAACGTCAGTCACCACGAGTCTCTGTGTGAGTCCCTGTAAAAACACCAAGCATTTTTACTAAACCTTGATTCAGGTTATCATCTGAGAGTAGCTGAGATCACTGAAAGTTTGTGGTCATTAGATTTTGAGGCCTGTATTCACTTTGACGTGTCCATGATTGTGTGGCCATGCACAATTCTAATGCCATCTACAAGTTGCAGAATCACAAATGTCAATGAGGAAACATACAGGAGTGAGATAGATCAGCTTGTTGAATTGTGCAACGACAACAAAAACCTTGCGCTCAATGTCAGCAAAACCAAGGAGATGACTGTGGATTTCAGGAGGAAGTCAGGGGAACACGACCCAGTCTTCATCAAGGGCTCAGCAGTGGAGAGGGTCAAGAACTTCATATTCCTGGATGTCAGCATCTCCGTGGATCTGTCCTGGAGCCTCCTTATTGATGCAATCACAAAGAAAGCTCACTAGCTACTATACTTTGTGAGGTGTTTGAGGAGATTTGGTTTATCTCCGAAGGCACTCGTAAACTTCTACAGGTGTACCATGGAGAGCATTCTGGTTGGTTGCATTACTGCCTGGTTTGTAGATGCCAACTCTCAGGACAAGAATAAACTCCAGAGGGTTGTTAACTTGGCCTGCGACATCACAGGCACCAGACTTAACTCTATCGAGGACATCTACATGAGGCAGTGTCTTAAAATAGCAGTGTCTATCCTCAAAGACCCCCACCACCCAGGCCATGCCCTCTTCACTCTGCTAAAATTGGGGAAAAGGTACAGGACCCTAAAGATGAGCACTCAACAGCACAAGGACGGCTTCTTACCCACTGCCATCAGATTCCTGAATAATCAAATGAACCAAAGACACTGCCTTACTTTCCATGCTCTCTTATTGTTATTATTATTTTATTTTGTAGTAATGTCATAAGATGGCTATAATATATATGTTTGCACTGATGCTACCACAAAACACCAAATCTCATGACTTATTCATGACAATAAATCTTAATTCTGATTCCGATGTCTCATACCAAACAATTCTTGACAGTGTTCACCTTTAAATTATACTAAGTTCAAATCAGAGTTCCAATTACAATATTGAACTCAAATTAACTATGCCAATAGATGCCCCACACCCAAAAGCAGGACACACTAATCATATTTTTTATTACTTCTTGTTCCCATCAAACTCTCCCCCAGATTTCACCACTCATTTGTATGCTAGGAGCAACTAACTGCAGGCATTTAACTTCCCCATCTGCACATCTCTAGAATATGGAAAGGCCAGAAGAACTTGCAAATGACAGCATTGAAAGTCAGAACTGAAACAGGTCATTGGAGCTGCAAAGCAGCAGCTCCTCTTCCTTTGTCACTATAGTTTAGGAAGTCCAAGGCCCTCAGTCTCAAACTCATCTGCTGCCTTTTTTTGCCCATCTTTGTTTCCTTTGGCATCCATATTGGATTACTTAATTTTCCCATCCCTTTCCTTGACAAGTTAGTTTAACTTCTACAACAGCATTAGCAAACCCATACACCACTGATGTACTGGCTTTGGCCCTGGTGGTGTGCAATTTGCTGGACATGTACCTAAATCTTTATGAGTATGAGTCATGTCTGTCACTCTATTGCGAGCTCTATAATCCATTAATTTACTCAATAGCCACTGAGAATCAGATAAGTAGGCAGATTTTGGAAGGTGCACAAATAACAGGGTTGTTGTCATGGGGACCAACTTCTAATATTCCTTAGTGCAAAATGTTTAGATAATGCAGAATTGTTAGGTGTGTCCAAGAGGGAGTCCTAACACATTATGTGGACAAGCTGACTAGAGAAGAGGCTATACTGGATCTAGTGCTAGGCAATGAACCTGGTCAGGAGACACCTTTTGGTGTGTGAGCATTTCGGTGGTAGTGACCACAACTCCCAAATGTACAAGGGTAGGACGATTGGGAAACTGCTTAATTATTGGTAGTCCTTCAAATCTCCATCGGGCACACAAAACTCAAAACGGTCAACCAGTTTACCTATCTCGGCTGCACCATTTCATCAGATGCAAGGATCGACAATGAGATAGACAACAGACTCGCCAAGGCAAATAGCGCCTTTGGAAGACTACACAAAAGAGTCTGGTAAAACAACCAACTGAAAAACCTCACAAAGATAAGCGTATACAGAGCCGTTGTCATACCCACACTCCTGTTCGGCTCCGAATCATGGGTCCTTTACCGGCACCACCTACGGCTCCTAGAACGCTTCCACCAGCGTTGTCTCCGCTCCATCCTCAACATCCATTGGAGCGCTTACATCCCTAACGTCGAAGTACTCGAGATGGCAGAGGTCGACAGCATCGAGTCCACGCTGCTGAAGATCCAGCTGCGCTGGATGGGTCACGTCTCCAGAATGGAGGACCATCGCCTTCCCAAGATCGTGTTATATGGCGAGCTCTCCACTGGCCACCGTGACAGAGGTGCACCAAAGAAAAGGTACAAGGACTGCCTAAAGAAATCTCTTGGTGCCTGCCACATTGACCACCGCCAGTGGGCTGATAACGCCTCAAACCGTGCATCTTGGCGCCTCACAGTTTGGCGGGCAGCAACCTCCTTTGAAGAAGACCGCAGAGCCCACCTCACTGACAAAAGGCAAAGGAGGAAAAACCCAACACCCAACCCCAACCAACCAATTTTCCCCTGCAACCGCTGCAACCGTGTCTGCCTGTCCCGCATCGGACTTGTCAGCCACAAACGAGCCTGCAGCTGACGTGGACTTTTTACCCCCTCCATAAATCTTCGTCCGCGAAGCCAAGCCAAAGAAATCTAAGAAGGCACGTTGTTGTGCAGTTCATCTGTGGATTCGAAGGTAACTTTGCAGTCCCAGTCTAGAAGCCCAGAGTCTAGCATAATGGGGACTCCGAAAGTCTGTTGTTGTAATGACTGTGGCTGCTTCTTTGTGACGCTGTTCATGGTTTTCCATCAGTTTTTGGCAGCACCTGTCCTTAAAACTGGTGTAGGCTTCATCGCACAAGACTCGCTAGTGGGTTCTCTCAGCAGACCCAGGTTCTAGTTCTTTTGGTTGGATGTCACAGTAGCATAGGGTTTCCTTCACAGCATCTTTATAGCGCTTGTGTGGATGACCTTGAGTTCTCTTTTCGGTCCCCAATTCACCGTAGAACAGCTAGCAAGGCAAATGGTGGTCGTCCATTCTGATAACATGTCTCATCCACTGCATCTGGGCTCTGATGATCAGGGACACGATGCTGGTGGACTTTGCATGACCCAAGACCTCCAGGTTGGAGACATGGTCTTGTCAATGGATGCCAAGGATGGAACGGAGAGCACACATATGAAATTTCTCCAGTTGTTTGATGTGACGTTGGTACAGAGTCCAGGTCTCACATCCATAGAGGAGAAAAGGGATGACCACAGCTCTGTAGACTTTTAGCTTTGTGCATATGCAGACATTGTGTTGATTGAGCACTCTGATACACAACCTCCCCAGGGCCTCGATGTCCTTGCTGATCCTGGAGTCAATTTCTTCGTCCAAAGACCCAACAATTGAGATGATGCTCCCCAAGTATTTGAAGATGTTTACATTTGTTAGCTGGGTATCGTTAACAGTGATTTTTGGTTCTGTGGTGTTGGTGTTTGGCACGGACTGATGAAGTACTACAGTCCCGTCCCAGTTAAAAGAAGGTCAGGCCAAAGAGTATAACAGCATCTGAGAATTTGTTCAGCATTAACTGTAGATCACTATCTTCGTATGCCATGAGCGCACAGTCATCAGCAAATAGGGTTTCTTGAAAGACTGTGTAGAGGCACTGTCCATGCGTTCAAGGGGTGAAGGTCGAAGAGAGAGCCGACCAGTCAGTACCTGATGTAGACTCCCTCCTCTAGACCTCGGATAGCATGTGACAACATGCAAGTGAAGAACATAATTGAACAAGACTGGGGCTATTATACCACCCTGCTTCACCCCATTAGAAATAGCAAATGCAGCTGATGTTTCACCACTGTGGAGGACCTGTCCTGTCATCTTTGCGAATGTCCTTGGGCATCCGTAATTACTCAGGATGATCCAGAGAGCTTCCCTGTTTACAGTGTCAAATGCCTTTGTCAGGTCAATGAAGACAGAGTAAAGCGGCCTGTTCTGCTCGATGCACTTCTCCTGAACTTGTCTCAAGGCAAATATAATGTCCACTGTACTCCGTCCTAGCTGAAAGCCGCACTGTGCCTCTGGGAGATTCCTTTCCAAGACAGTAACAAATCTGTTCAGGAGGATGCAGGCGAAAATCTTGCCTGCAATGGACAGCAGTGAGATACCCCTGTAGTTTCCACAGTTCGATTTGCTTCCCTTATGTTTGTAGCGAGCCATGATGAGGGCATCGCATAAGTCATCAGGCATCTCCTCTGTGATCCAGATATCTTCCAGGATATCTTGGAACACCTGTAAGACGTTTGGGCTTAGAGGTTTGTAGATCTTGGTAGAAATCCCATCCTGCCCTCTTGCTTTATTTGAATTCATCGGTGAGATTGCCTTATTGATCTCATCGTTAGAAGGCGACAGGTCTAGGTCCTTCAGGACTGGTTGCTGAGGGATGTGCTGTAAGACATCAGGATCAACTGTGAATGGCCTATTGAGTAGGTTGGAAAAGTATTCAGCCAGCAATTTTTCAGTCCTTCCTGGTCTTTGATCAGGCTTAACCCTTCTGATGATAGCAAGGGGAAGCATCCTGATTTCGAAGGACCATAAACTGACTCTATGGCACTTAAAAACTCTCTGGTGGCGTAGCATTCTATTTCTCAGTTCTTCTCTCCCAGCACTTGTCCCTCATTTCTCATAGTTTTGCCTGTACTTTGGACTGCAGATGTTTAAACGTCTTTCTTTGAGACAGATGACGGGTCCTTTTGCCAGTCTTGTTCTTGGCCCAATGGGTGGCTGAAATGGTCTCGATATTTTCATCAAACCAATCTTGATGCACTCAGGTTCCATTCCTGGTATAGATGCTGCAGTCTGCGTGACAACAAATTTAAATTGCGTCCAATTTTCAGAACAGGTTCCCACAAGCATTGAATTGCTGGAGATTTTTTCATTAGGTACATCTTGAAAACATTGGACTTGACCTGGATCTTGCAGTCTGCCGATGTTGAATGACACTCTGACAGTCCTTGCTTACGATGAAAAGGGGCAACGTGCAGGTTGGGGACCAACCTGTGATCTGTCCAACATTCAGCACCTTGGTTGGCCTGGGTAATGGCAATGTCTTGAAGGTCACACTGGTGTACTATGACATAGTCTTTTATTTTCAAAATATTTTCATTGCTATTTATTCGATAGAAAAAAGTGAACAATTGTATGTGCTACAGAACTGGTAAAAAAGTTAACTATAATGATCATACTAGAAATTCAGAAGTACAAAAGCACAAACATAATGAGAAAAAAGGGCCTAACAAAAAAGAAGATAAATTCTAAACCCCTTCCCCTCAGCAAGGTTGACATTTAAAAAATTCAATTGGCATAACCTTGGAGAGGCAATCAACACTAACTTTTAAGGTTATGATAGAATTCCATAAACGAGCCCTATATCATTTGGATTTTGATATTTGCATCCATGAGAGCATTTCTCATTTTTTCCAAGTTTAAACAAGGTGAAATATTGTCTTTCCATTTTATCAAAGTTGCACATCTGGCCAATAATGAAGAAAAGGAAAAATGCAACATTGAATTGAAGTTATTATCATCACAAAGTTTTCCAAATGAGTTATTAAAGGGTAAGGTGCCGATTTTAATTTAAAAATAACAGATAGTTTGAAAAACTGCCTTCCAATTTTTTTCTAAGCTAGGGCAGGTCCAGAACATGTGAATTAAAGAGGCATCACCTGTTTAACATTTATCGCATTAAAGATTTACGTCCAGATAAAAACAACACAGTTTAACTTTAAATTTATATGCTCTATGAACCACTTTAAATTACAACAGACAATGCAGTTCACAAAAAGAATAGCATTCCACACTTCATTGGACATTAAAAGGTTCAAATCTTGCCCCCAGGTGTTCTTGATTTTAATAAAAGAGACATGTCTTAAATTAGCCACTTTGTCCTAAATAAAAGATATTAAGCTTTTATAAGGAGGTTGTAGTTCAAAAAAAATGTATCAAGTATGTCTCAGGAATTCCAGGAAAATTAGGAATCTGGGATTGTTCAAAATGGCTCCATTATAAATATCTAAAAATAATGAACTTTAGATAAATTAAATTTTACAACCAATTGTTCAAAGGATGCAAAACTATTGTCAATAAAAAGGTATTTAAATTATTTAATAACCTATCTATGCCACTCATTAAAAGCTGCGTCTTGCAAAGAAGGTTGGAAAAGATGATTGGATATAAATAGGCTAATAAGAGAAAAACTCTGAAATCCGAAAAACCTTCTAAAATGTGCCCATATTCTCAAACTGTGTTTAATGATCAGCTGTCAGTTAATTTATATAAAGAAGATAAAGAAGATCCAAGAATTTCCAACAAGGAAATATCGTTTGCATGTGTGCCTGTGTGGGGCATTCAACTCTATTATCAAATTGCAACAAAAGAATCAAGTTACATATATTGATCACCCAATGATAAAATCTAAAATTAGGACACACCAAACCACCATTCGTTTTTTTAATTTTTGAAGATGGACTTGATTCAATAGGGATGTTTTCCTTACCATATATAAGAAGATAAAAGTGAATCAAAAAAAAATTTAGGGAAAAAATTTGGGATAGATTGGAAAAAAAAATTAAATAAGATTCAATATAATTATTGACAAAGGTGACCATCTTGTTAGAGACAATTTAACCTGCTTAAATAAAACTTTAAAAAATCCATAAAAAGATGTTTATAGTTCTTGGTAATTGTACTACCAAGATAAGTAAATTGAACTCTTACACTCTTAAAAGTAAAATTAAAATACCTCAGTGTCAGAACATTTAAGGGTAAAAGTTCACACCCAGAGAACAGTTTAAATTGAGATAGAACAGATAATATGATGGTAAAGACGTCAATGGATTAGATATAAAAAGCAAAATATCATCTGCATATATGGAAACTTTATGTTCAATAACTTTCGTATAAATCCCTGAAAAATCTCTACACTCACAAAATGCAATTGCTACCGGCTCTAAGACAAAGTTTAAAAAGTAATGGACTTAAAAGAGAGCCTTGACAAGTACCCCTTTGAAGATTAAAAGGTTTTGATTGTTGTGAGTTGGCATTAGAACATAAATATAATAATTTCATCCATCTAATAAAACATGGTCTGAAGTTAACTTTTTTTTCAGAATCACAAATAAATAACCCCACTCTACTTGATCAAAAGCTTTCTCTGTGTCTGACAAAAGGATACATTCAAGAACAGGAGTGAGAGGTAAATATAAAATGTTTAATAAATGGCATATATTAAAGTAAGAATAATAAATTTTAATGAAGCCAGTCTGATCATAGGAAATAATTAATGATAATATATACTCCAGTCTATGGGTCAAACCTCGAATTTGACGCTAACGTGGGTTTTCCAAATACTCGGATCTAAGTCCTCGTAGAAATTTTATTTGTCTTCATCTGGACTTACAACAGTTGGTTCATTGGCAATGATGATGAGATATTCCAGGACCTACTGAGAGGAATGTGGAACTTCATAATACGTTCAATGATTCCAGAGGGTAGGGTAGGGCTATTCTTCAGCAGAGGAATCTTGACTGCAAAACCTACTCCGTGGATCCTGTTGTCAGTCTGTGGTTTCCCTTTCCAAAAGAACTTGTATCCACTCGCTGCTTCCTATAATGAACCCTCGTCTGCAAACCTGGACTCACCGGTGCAGCGATGTCAATGTGATAGCAGCCAAGTTCTGCCGCTATGAATGCTCTTTGACTTTCAGCCACCTTGTCTCTTTCCAGCAAGGTGTGATCCCAAGATGAGTTTTCTTTGATTTATTTGAGAAATTGTGGAAGGGCTAATTAACATGGCATTAGGCAGGAAATTGGGAAAGTAAATTGGAAACGTATATTCTCTGGGAATACACAGTAGAAATGTGGAGAATGTTAGGGACCATGCACACAGTTGTTGATAACAATTAATATGCCTCCATCCCCTTCATATTCACGTGTCTCTCTGTAGATGACACCTTCCTTATTCTAATATATCCTAATTTCAGAGTATCATCTTCCAAAGCGTGAGCTACAATATTCCAAATTTTGATCTCTTTAATCCAATAAATCAAACGCTGTGAATGCTGCTTTATGTAGCTTTAATTTGTTGATAAAATGGATAAACATTTTGCATAATTTCACATTAAGGCTTTCATAACAATGAATAACTAAGCATTCACTGTATAATGATAGAGATATGAAACGCAAATAAAGAAGCTCAAACTTTAGAGATTCATTATGATATAGATAAACAAATTTAAAGAGAAACACAGAAAATTCAAAGAAAAATTTCTCGTGCTTATGCCTTCTACATCCTGAAGAATAATGAGCAATTCGTTAGTCTGGGTGCATATTATGACATATTACATCATAGTAACTATGGTAACACTACAATCAATAGTCTCTAAAAAGAGATAGGCACAAAATGAATTAAGAATTGAAAAACACAAGGTTTTAACCTTTACAATCTCTAGAAGCTTCTTAAATGTGACTATGGTATCTTCCTCTACTACTACCTCTGGCAGCATGTTGCAGGCACCTAACACCAGGTAAAATATTTCCCCTGTATATGTCTTGTGACCTTTTTCCCACTCATCTTAAATGCATTTCCTTTTGTGTGCAAAGATTCTGATTGTTCACCCTATCAATGCCTCTCATTTAAATTTTAGGCATATAGCAGAGCATCAGGCCCTTCCAGCCCACAAGTCCATGCCACCCAAATAACCCTAACCCTTGTACGTTTTGAAGGATGGAAGAAACATCTGGAGGAAACACAGGCACACATGGGGAGAACTTACAAACTCCTTAAAGACAGCGTCAGATTCGAAGCCAGGTCGCTGGCTCTGTAACAGCATTGCACTAACCGCAATGCTAACCACGCCGCCTTTTTATAAACCATTATTAGGTCACTCCTCAGCCTCCTATATTCCAGAGAAAACAACCCAAGTTTGTCCAATCTTGCCCCAGAACTTGTACTTAATTTCATGACTTGTTCATGACAATAAATCCTGATTCTGATACTTAAATATTATTTGCAAAGCCTCCACATTCTTTTGTTTCAAAGCATTTAGAGCTTCTGCCATATTAAAGTCTCAATATCTGACTTAATCTTCTTAGCCCTAAATAATCCTTCATGAATTTGTTATCTCGGGTGCTCACAATTTGGAAGTCTGTCCCTTTTCTTGATGGGAACATGTTTGCCAGAACAAACTGAATTTCTTTCATGGATCCTTCCCCTGAGGCTAATTTACTTATAAATAGTAGTTTGCTGTCCAATTTTGCTAATTCATATCTCAGCCTAATAAAATTAATCATCTTCTGATTTGAAACCCATCTTTGACCTCATAAGGCTAAATCAAAATAGTGCAATTACTACCACAAAGGTGCTCTCCCATTGATGTTCCTTGAAGCTGCTCAGATTTTTACTCATTTATCTGAATGCAATTTAGAAACACTGTGTTATCTGAATATCAGTTAATATATGAATAACCAGGTGAAACCCCAGCAACATTCTGCTCGCATCAGATCTCTGCCGAACAAAGGAGAAGTCTTTGCCTGCAAGGGCAATGAAGGACTTGCAGATGGGGAGATCTTTTTTCTTTGGGTACCATCTTAGTCATAAATCCCAATTCACATTATATGACCCTTGATAAACTCCAGCCCTGAGCACCACTATAGCTCATCAGTGCTTATTATTTAGAGCCCAGGTGACACATTATAATCCCATACTTCTTTTATTCCGGGACCACCAGCAATGATTAGAACAATTGGATGAAAAGGTCCCTGATCCATTTACTGAATTGACTTACTACAGCTATTTTCAGTGATGTGTCACTTTCCCTGACCCTTTTAGTCATTCTGGTTGGAGATTTTCACATCCTGAGGAGATAACTGAAGCTATCTTATGCTTTTTTTTAAACTATGGCAATCATTGTTCATGGCAACACCCCTTCCCTCTCTTCTAGTTTCTCAACCCATCGATCTCCCCATGACATGTGCAGTGCTCTCCATAATATTTGGGACACATTATTTTCCTTTATTTGCCCCCATGCTCCACAGTTTTTAATTTGTAATGGAACAATTCATGTGATTAAAGTGCAAATTCCAGATTTTATTCAAGATTATTTGTGTACATTTTGGTTTGATCATGTAGAAATTACAGCATTTGGTTTATTCATAGACCCCTCATTTCAGGGCACCATAATGTTTAGGACATAACAATGGTAAGTATAATTAAAGTAGTCATGTTTAGTATTTTATTGCATATCTCTTGCATGCAATCACTGCTTGAGGTCTGTGATTCATGGATATCACCAGGTGGTGAGTATCTACCAGGTCTCTACTGTAGCCATCTTCAACTCCTGCTTGTTTCGGGACCTTGTCCTGTTACATTTTCTCTTAAGCATATGGAAGGCAGGATCAGTTGGATTTAGATCAGGTAACTGACTTGGCCATTCTAGAATTTTCCAGTTTTTAAACTTTTAAAAATTCCTTTTTTGCTTTAATAGTATGTCTGGGTTCAAACTGTAGGATGAAGTGCCGTCCAATGAGTTTGGAGGCATTTGCTCAACTTGAGCAGATCAGATTTTTCTATACACCTCAGAATTAATTTTCCTACTGCCATAAGCAGTTACATCATCAATGAAGATAAGTGCACCAGTACCTGTCGCAGCCACACATCCCCAGACCATAGCAGCCCCACCACCATGTTTCATAGATGAGGTGGTATGTTTTGGATCTTGGGCAGTTATTTTACATCTGCACACTTTGCTTTGCTATCACTCTGATACAAGTTCATCTCATCCGTTCAGAATTCTGCAAGCTCCTTCAAATATTACTTGGCAAACTATAATCTGGCCATACTGTTTCTATGGCTAAATAGTGATTTACATCTTGCAGGGTAACCTCTGTATTTCTGTTCATGAAGTCTTCTGCAGACAGTGATCATTGACATGTCCATACCTGCCTCCTGAAGAGTGTTTCTGATCTGTCAGACAGGCCTTTAGGGATTTTTTTTATTATGATGAGAATTTCTCTGTCATCAGCAGTGGAGATTTTCCTTAGCCTGCCAATCCCTTTGCAATTACTGAGGTAACCAGTACACTCTTTCTTCTTAATGATGTTTCAGTTGATTTTGGTAATCTCAAGGTTCGGATACTCTCTAACTGTTTTATTCTTGACTTTCAGCCTCATAATGGCTTCTTTGACTTTCATGTTAAAAAATGACAAATACAGACTCCAAAGGTGATCAAAAGCTTCGAAGCTAGCCTAGCTCTCTTATACCTGCACCAATGAAGCAATTAAACAGACGTGAGTACTCACAAACATCTGTGAAGCCAATTGTCCCAAACATTATGGTGCCCTGCAATGTGGGAACTCTAATTTCTACATGGTCAAACCAAACTGTATACAAATAAATTAGAATAAAATCTTGAATATGCATTTAGTCACATGTGAATTGTTTAATAGCAAATTTAAAACTGTGGAGCATGGAGGCAAATAAAGAAAAAAAGTGTCTTTGTCCCAAACATTATGGAAGGCACTGTATATTACTGATGAGCAAGTCTGTTTTCTCACAATCTAAGAACTTACTTTTTCTTCTTTGTCGCCTTTCCACAGTGGCGGCCATAATGTATGTTGCTGCAGTTTGACTGCCATTGGAAGGGTGCTTTCAAGGGATCTGGTCCTTGGATAGGTCTGCCGATTGGAGCTGTGTTCAACTAAGCCTTGTTCTGTGGGAACTTTAAAGATCCTCTTTGTGGCCGAGTGGACCCTCAAGCTAAACTGCCCCATCGCAGTTTCTAGTATATTTTTGTTCAACTTCTTTCTTATTCTCTGATGAGCTCAAAGGGAAGACCCCTCTCTGGCTAAACAAATGTGCTTCTTACCACCATTCCGTCAGTGCTTCAGGTACAATTTTCTTCCAATTTTTGTTCAGTATAATCAGCATGTATTTTTAGTGCGAATGAAATAAGGTGGTAATCTGTGAATTTCACAAGCACTCCAAACTTGTGTAAAGTAGGCACCTTCAGATTTCTTGAAGAAACTGCAATGCTAAGGAGAACATTCAGCCCATTGAGTCTGTCAGCTTTTGGAGCACTTCCATTCTCTCACACATTCCCACTAACACTACCCTATAATCTCCATAATCACACTCAACACTGGCACACTTGACTATGTGCCTAGTCCCCTACTATACTTCCTCTACCCCCACAACTGTATAGCTAAATACCATTCCTACCCCATCTTCAAATTTGCAGACAATACCACAGTAGTGGGTCAGGTATCAAATAATGAGACAGAATACTGGAAACAGTTTGAAAGTCCAGTGGCATGGTGCCAAGATAACATTCTCTCTCTTGATGGCAAGAAGAAGAAGAAGAAGGAGGAGATAATCATTGCAAACGTCTGTGGAGGTCATCATTAGGGATATTTAAAGCAGAGGTAGAAGTGTTTTTGACCAGGAAGGGAATCGAGGGTTATGAGGAGAAGGCGGGAGAATGGGTTGTAAAGCATAATCAGCCATGATGGAATGGTGGGGTGGACTTGATTAACAATTGGCCTAATTCCATTCCTATGTCTTATGGTCTTGCGGATGCCTATTCAATTGGGGGAAACCGAAAAGATCTCTAAAGATCAAAGCTGTTAGTTCTGTGGCTTGGTGGCCCACTTTCAGGACTTGCCATAACTCCCATAAATAGCAACAGATGGATGCCAGGGTACAGCAAGAGCAGTGATTGAGTGACAGCAATTGAATCACAAATGCTATCATTCCAATTTGTCTTCTCACGGACACTGCCATTTATCGGGAGTGTGCTTGAACAAATCTTCTGATCTGTTAGATCTCAGAAAACTGAGACTTAAAGCCTCTTTAAACTCTAATGTCTGCTTTTACTAAAATGCACTTGTCTGAACTTGTCTGTTATCTCTTCTAAGGATTTAATGTCAGTGAAGCAAGACATTACCTTTTGAAACCAATGTCGAGTAGTCATTACATTTTCAGTTTTTTGTTAGAACTCCATTATTTTCCAATGACGATGTCAAGCTGTTTGACTAATTGTTCTGTGAAACAAGCACTTAAATTCTCCAGCAAAAAAAATATTCAGTGCCTAAGTTGGGGCAGCATGGTTGGTGTAGTAGTTAGTGCAACGCTGTTACAGCGTCAGCAATTGGGACCGGGGTTCAAATCCCATGCTGTCTGTAAGTAGTTTGAACATTCTCATTGTGTCTGCGTGGGTTTTCCCCGAGGGCCCCAGTTTCCTCCCATTGTTCAAAATCTACCGGGGGTTGTAGGTTAATTGGTTGTAATTGGCTCATGGGCTGAAATGACCTGTTACTGTGCAGTATGTCTAAAATTAAACTCAAATATTAAAAATTTAAATCTAAATTTAAAACTTAAATTTTCCACTGCTATCTATTCCTTTGATTCTTTCAGAATCTAGGGATGTAATCTATTTAAATGAGGAATTTAATCCCCTTTGAGTTGAATGAATTTATTAATTTATATTTTATTTATAGTTCTGTGTGTAATGTCTGTGATACAATTCAGCAAATACTAAATTTAGACATATACAATACCTTAACAGGCCATTTCAGCCCACGAGTATGTGCCGCTCAATTACACCCAATTAATCTATAACCCCCCCCAGTACGTTTTGAACAATGGGAGGAAACCAGAGCTTCCCGAGAAAACCTACGCAGACACAGGGAGAATGTACAAACTCCTTTCGGATAGTGTGGGATTCGAACCCCAGTTCCGATCACTGACACTGTAATAGCGTTGTGCTAACCACTACATTAACCGTGAGAGATAATGAAGCAAGCTTTATGGTGTGAGATCATTGCCACATTGTTATTGCCACGAATGTATTATCCTGACTATTCCTTGCATCTCCCTGAACTTGACAAATAAGATGCCATTTTGTATCATGTTCCCTTTTAATTTAATTCTCATCTTTCTCCTTGTTCTCCTGGTCTGATTTGCCTTGGTATTATCTATTACTCAGGTACTGATTATCCACAACTTTCCTTGTCTTCAGTTTTTCCTTTCTATCTTAATTTACCCTTAGCACCACATATGTATATAGTTTATTTTTTGTTTTTTAATGGGATATATATTTTTTAGGCTGAGAATGCAATTTGGAAGCTTGTGACAGGTGGTGTGGTGCAGGGATTGGTGCTGGGTCACCTGTTGTTTTGTCATGCATATTAATGATTTCAGTGAGAATATAGGTGGCATGGTTAGTAGGTTTGCAGATTACATCGAAATTGATAGCATAATAGACACTGACAAAGATTGTCTAAGGTTACAACAGGGAAAGTGGGAAAGGGCGTGGCCAACGCAAGTCAACCCCAAGTGCAAAGTGATGCATTTTTGGAAGTTAGACCAGGGTAAGACATACACGGTGAATGGTAGGGTACCAGGGTGTGATGGTGAAAATAGAGATCTTATGGTACAAATATATATTTCCCAAAAGAGATAATTTGGGTAGATAGAGTAGTGGTATGCTTGCCTTCAATAGCCCAGGTAATTAGCACAGATTTGTGACTAAATATTACAGTTGTAGGGCAGCTGATGTGGACTTTTTACCCCCTCCATAAATCTTCGTCCGCGAAGCCAAGCCAAAGAAAGAAGGGTTTACTGTACGGTGGCACTGCAAAGAGAAAAGGAACACGTCTGCACCGAGCTGAGTGAACCTGTAACTCATTGATTATTCAAACAGACCGCATTACAAAAGCAATACTGCATAATCCACACTCACCGCGCTGACTCAAGGGAGTGTCATCAGCGCACAGTCTTAGGAGCAGCACTCACTCCCTGCAGCCCGCTCTTTAATCCTGGTGCTTCTCCTCAGTGAGGACGCAGTCCCTGCATGCTGTGGTGATTCAGCCCCTTGTGTACTGGGCCAGATTGGACCACTACACCACTGCCCCACCCCCACCCCCGCCAAATCGCAAACATTTCTCACAGTCTTTGTTTAAGAGTCTTTAGGAGGTTGGCCACGGAGCAGGGAAAGGTTCTGCGCCGTCTAAGTGGGCCTGTTTCTAACGGTCCATAATGAACATGTCCTGTCTACCCCCAACGTCCAGAGTAAAAACCACCCCATCACTAAAGCACTTTAAAAGGTCCATCGTAAGGGCATTGTAAAGGGGTTCCTGGCTGGCTCCTCCTGACGAATACGAAATCCGCAGTTTTCAAATCGCCTGGGGTGTGGCAGAGTGGCGGGCCGTGTGTGGTAGTAGGGAGTGGGTGTGGGTTGGCTGTGCTGTCTCTTAAACACTTCAGGATGTTCATGGCATTGGGTTGAGGTTCAGTGAAGCTGAAATGGAAGTCGGCATCTGTAGATTATCTCAGTCAACGAGGTGGGGAAGCCTTTTTTGGATGCTGAGCAGGACCCATGGGAATCATCCATCCAGTTTGGGCCCTGGAATCGAGCTTTCAGAGACACTTTCAAGTGGCGGTGAAAGCGCTCCACCAGTCCGTTCGCTTGCAGGTGGTAGGCAGTCATGTGGTGTAACAGGCTACCACCAAATTTTGATAGTATTGGCCACGGGGAGGAGGTGAATTCGGCTCCTCTGCCTGTAATAGATGAGGGGATGCTGAAACGAGTGACCCACTGCGACGTGAATGCTCGCATGCAAGTCTCTGTGTCACAGGCTAGCATAGGAACTGCTTCTGGGCAGTGTGAGAAAAGGTCAACCACAGTGAACCTCATCCCTTGGCTGATTGGCAGTGGTCCTATAATGTCAAGGTGGATATGGTGGAATCTGTTCGGTAGGTTGGAAGGGTTGTAATGATGTCTTGGTGTGTCACTGGATTTTGGCACATTGACATTGTGCGCAGGCCTTCTTCCAGAGAGAGACTTCATGGCGTAGACCATGGCATACGAAGCGTTCTGAGATGAGGCGGACCGTTGATCTGATGGAGGTGTGCGAAAGTCCATGCACTTATTGAAAACCTGGCAGTGGGAAGGATGGGCCTTTGGCAGCCAGTGGACATGTTACAAAGGAGTGGTGATCCTCCTAGTTCAGGGCGAACTCCTGTACCTGCAGTCCTGTGATGGCCATGCAGTAGGCCTGTGTGTCTGCATCTTTGGCTTGGTACCTAACGAGTTGGGCCATGTCGGTGCCACCCATAACCTCAGTGATTGTTGAGCATGAGAGTGCGTTTGCTATTATATTGGACGTTCCTGCAACGTGTCGGATGTCTAGTAAATTGTGACATACAGAAAAGGTGGAGTTGCTGTCTGGCCGACCGTGGGTCCGAGATCTTGGTTTGTGGTCTGTGTATGCCATGAATATCGGCCTTCTAGAATGTACCTAAAATGGCATATGGCCAGATACAGAGCCAGCAGCTCTCAATCAAAAACGCTGTACTAAATTTGGGTGGCTTCAGGTATTTGCTGAAGAAAGCAAGTGGCTTCCATTGTTGCTCGAGTCACCATTGCAGTACTGCGCCAACAACTCTCTCGGAGGCATCTGTCGTCAATGATGAACAGGAATCTGGATCTGGGTGGGCCAAGAAGGTGGCTTCAGATAGTGCTGTTTTGGTTGAGTCGAAAGATGAAGTCAGATAGTGGTTGCACGTTGGCTTCTGCTCCTGGGAGAAAATGATGGTAAAAGTTCACGACCCCTATGAATTCCTGCAGTCCCTTGAGAGAGGTTGGTTTGGGAAAACTGAGGATGGCCTCTACTGTGTTGGGCAGTGCCGTGGCTCCCGTGCTGATGATACAATGTCCAAGGAAATCGATGGTGTCCAGGCCAAACTAGCACTTAGTTGATAGTTGACCCATAAGCCTGAGGTTTGGTGAAGGGCTGCCGAAGGTGTTCCCTGTGTGTTCCTGCCTTGGGGCTGGCAATGAGAATATCGTCTAGATGGATGAATATTCTTTCCAGGTCCTGAGTCACCATGTACATAAGGCACTGGAACATGTGGGCCTCATTTTCTAGGCCAAAAGGAATACACACAAATTCAAAAAGTCCGAATGGGGTGACGATGGCAGTCTCTGGGATGTCATCAGGATGCACTTGGATCTGAGGATATCCTTTAACCAAATCGGCTTTAGAGAAGATCCAAGTTCCCCGGAGTCGAGCAGCAAAATCTTACACCTGGTATTGGATACCTGTCTGGCACTGAGTGGTTAATGTCTGACTAGCTGCCTGTCTCCCCTCTGGAGAGCCTTGCTGTACTAACATTGGCTGTGCATTATCTCTACTGTTAAGGACACTCCCCTTGGATATAACTGTATATGCACCTATTGTCTTTCATTATTGTACCATGAGTTTCTGCTAATAAAAGCCATGATTATTGTTTAACCACATCGTCTTTGTCTACTTCATCAACTGGCACTTCAATTTTATTAGTAGAAATGGATGCAGCACTCAAGCCAGAGCGGCTGATAATCGACCAGTCTGCCCCGAGGGCCAGAAAAATTTTCAACCACTGGATTGCTTGTTTCGATTACTACATGGCTCGAAACAACGTGGTCAAGAAGGCGATTGCTTGTTTCAATTACTACATGGCTTGAAACAACGTGGTCGATGAGGCGATACAGTGGGGCTACCTGAACTCTCTGCTGGGTGAGGTCCCTTTCACCGTAACTCTGGCTATAGCCCAGGAACGTCTGACTGCTTACTATGCAGCGCAACTGAATGTGGTGCTTGCTCGACACCAGTTGCTGACTAGATGCCAGAAACCCAGGGAAAGTGATGGTGCCTATGCACTGGCTCTCGACTCACTGGCAAATGAATATGATGTCAGTGCAGTCAATGTGCAACAACACCGCAATGCCTTGAAGCTGGATGCTTTAGTCAATGGGATTGACTCCAGTTACATCCGACAGAGGCTGCTGGAGACGGAGCCCTTAACCTACGACCGGGCAGTCACTCTAACCAAAACACTGAGAAGTGCCATGCGGTCCAATGAAATGCTAGAAACCGAAAAGGAAACATCCAGGAGTGCTGGAACCCCGAAAGAAAGAAAATGGCAAACTCCTGAAAAATGCTATTTCTGTGATAAGACCTGGCACCCCAGACAGAAGTGCCTGGCTCGATTTGCTACCTGCAGCTATTGTGGGAAACTTGGCCACATTGCTAAAATGTGTAAGGCAAAAAGTACTCCCACTGATAAGAAGAAGAAGAGAAGCACCAAGAAAATGTGTCCTGCAGCTGCAGGAATGGACGACAACTGTGAAAAGGGGGAATCTTCAGACGAGCAGGCTGAATCGACTTCAAGTGACGGCAAGGTGAGATCCCCTGTGATAGCTCAATTGACTCCAAAGCTTGGGAGATGTTATGGACTGGAACGGTCAACTATGAAGGGGGAGGTGAAAATGGTGAGGCTCTTGATTGTCTAATAGACTCGGGGAGTGCTGACAGCTACATCCACGAGAGAGTTGCCAGAGCCTTAAATTTGCGGAGATATCCAGCGAACCAAAAGATATGGATGGCTTGTAGTGAACTTACAAAAACTGTACGGGACAATTGTAAAGTTATTTTAAATTTGCAGGGACATTGCCTGGCTGATGTGTGGCTCTTTATTATGCTGGAGCTCTGCACCCCTGTGGTACTGGGATTAGATATTCAATCTCAGATGAACAGTGTAGTGTTAAATTTCGGTGGGCTAGTTACTGGCAGTCAGTCCACATTAAAGATCAAAGCTCCCTCCCTTTTCAATGATTTATCCCCCGAGTGTCAGCCGATTGCCACTAAGAGCCGTTCTTACAGCAAAGAGGATTGTGAGTTTATCAAAGCTGAGACCCAGAGATTGCTTAAAGAGGGAGTAATTGAATCCAGTAAGAGTCCGTGGCGAGCCCAGGTGGTAGTTGTGAAAAATCACACTAAGAAACGACTGGCTATTGACTACAGCCAGACAATCGACCATTACACTAACCTGGATGCCTACCCCTTGCCACGCATCAATTAAATTATTAATCAGATAGCGCAATACAAAGTGTACTCCACTATCGACCTCAAAGCAGCTTACCACCAAATTCCCATTTTAAAATAAAGGAATGACCCTATACAGCCTTTGAGGCTGATGGAGTGGGGTGGGAGGAGGTTAAACCAGTTTAAAAGGGTACCTTTCGGAGTCATTAATGGTGTGTCAGTGTTTCAGAGGGAAATGGATAAGATTGTTAGGACGTATGAGTTACAGGGTATGTTTCCATATCTGGATAATGTCACTATCTGTGGGAAAACACAGGCTGAGCACGACAACAACTTAAAGAAATTTTTAGCAACAGCTAAAGAACTCAACCTTACACTTAACGAGGGCAAATGTGTGTTCAACGCGACAGAGCTACCCTTTCTGGGTTACATTGTCTGCAAGGGCGAAATCCGCCCCGACTCGGAAAAAATGACCCCCCTTAAGAAGTTACCACCCCCAAACTCAGCAAAAACCCTTAAAAGGTGTATGGGATTCTTTTCCTACGACTGCAAATGGGTTCGGGACTATGCCACGAAGGCACGCCCTCTGTTTGACGCTAAATCTTTTCCTCTCTCTCCAATGGCCTTGAAGGCTTTCGAGAGAATTAAAGCTGATATTGCCAAAGCTGCACTCTCGTCCATTGACGAGGATGTCCCATTCCAAGTGGAAACTGATGCCTCAGATTGTGCCTTGGCAGGAACCCTTAATCAAAAGGGCAGACCCGTGGCATTCTTCTCCTGCACGTTACGCAGACCTGATCTTAAACATCCTGCCATTGAAAAAGAAGCCCAGGCTATTATTGAAGCTGTTCTCTACTGGAGACACTTTCTAGCCGGCAGAAAATTTACTCTTGCCACTGATCAGAAATCTGTAGCCTACATGTTCAGTACTAAACACAAAAGTAAAATCAAGAATGATAAGATGGCACGCTGGCGAATAGAACTCTCAACTTATAATTATGAGATCCAATACAGACCGGGCAGGTTAAATGATCCCTCTGACGCATTGTTAAAATCTGCTGCTGGTGCTCAGCTGGAGGGGCTAAAAGAGATCCATAGCAGACTGTGCCACCCAGGAGTCACGAGATTCTTCCACTACATAAGGACTAACAACCTTCCTTACTCTCTGGAAGAAGTCAGGAAACTGACTAAAAGCTGTCTTGTTTGCACAGAATGTAAACCGCAATACTTCAAAGCTCCAGAGGCCACTCTCATCAAGGCAACCCAACCTAGATTTTAAAGGCCCGTTATCTCCCAAAAACAAAAATGTATATTTCCTTTCTGTAATTGATGAATATTCCAGGTTTCCCTTTGTGATACCCTGCCCTGACATCTCGTCAGCGTCTGTCATTAAGTCACTTGACAGAATTTTCAGCCTTTTTGTTTTTCCCAATTACATTTATACTGATAGAGGCTCAGCATTCATGAGCACTGAACTGCAGCGACCCCTGGTACGAAAGGGAATTGCCACCAGCCGTACCACGAGCTACAACCCGCAGGGCAATGGTCAGGTTGAAAGGGCTAATACTACAGTCTGGAAGACTGTTAATCTTGCTTTAAAAACACATGGTTACCCTGTTACCAGGTGGCAGGAGGTGCTGCCTGAGGCACTACATTCTATTCGGTGTTTATTGTGTACTGCAACAAATCAAACACCTCATGAACTTATGTTTGCCTTTCCTAGGAAATCAGGAACTGTGATGGACTGGCCAGCCTGTTTATCTGAGCCTGGAACTGTGCTGCTGAAGAGCCACGCTCGGGCGCGTAAAACATACTCCCTAGTCCAACCAGTTCAGCTACTGCATACTAACCCCAACTACGCTCATGTTAAATTCCCAGATGGGAGTACTGACATTGTACCCCTAAGAGATCTGGCCTTGCCTGGTTTGCCTCTTCCTCACACCCCTACTCAGAGGGAACCTGAGAGGTTGGACTCACCCAGCCTGTGACCCCTAGTAAGCTTTCAGATGGTCATGCTGAGGCTCCACTGCCTCACGCTGGCGATTCTGAAGCAGGTCCAGAAGTCAGTCCTTCCCACGCTACAGGCCCAGGACCTGTACCAGTTCCCAAGTTTGCAAAGGAGCCACTTGTTTTGAGAAGGAGCACCAGAATTTGTAAACAACCTGATAGGCAGACATATTCATAAAACATCTCATTATATTTCGATTGCTTGCTAGATACTGGCGTATTTTGGCTGTTAGAGTATTCTCAATGCCAAACATGGTATCCATTTATAGCTTGCTTCATAGCAGCTGTCCTTTTGATTTTAACCCTTCTTCTGATGGGGGGAGACTGTGGTGAATGTCTGCCAAGCTGCCTGTCTCCCCTCTGGCTAGCCTTGCTGTACTAACATTGGCTGTGCATTATCTCTACTGTTAAAGACACTCCCCTTTGGTATATCTGTATATGCACCTATTGTCTTTCATTATTGTACCAAGAGTTTCTGCTAATAAAAGTGATGATTATTGTTTGACGACATCGTCTTTGTCCACATCATCAACTGACACTTCACTCTGTTGTGTCATTTCACCACCAGTAGTCTCCACACAAGTGCCACTCTCCAGAGTTTTTGGGGACCATATGTAGGGAGGAGGCCAAGGACTGTTGAAGCGGTGGGCAATACCCAACTCCTCCATGGTTGCAAACTCAATTTTGGCCAGGAGGAGCTTGTCCTAGAGAAGTTGTCTTGCTCTCGCATAAACTGGTGGTCCTGTGGTCGCAACGAAGTGCTTCACATCAAGTGCAGGTTCTGCGTCGTGGAAGTTCAGGGCTAGCAGCGACAGGAAATCAGCCAGTAGAGAGGTGTACTCATTCTGGTTGGAGGCATGGACCTCTATCAGCTGGAAATTTCCATGGTGTACAGTGAGGGGAAAAGCCTGGAAGGTTGTTGCATTCATTAGGCAGCACCTATAAAACTGAAATTGGATAAATATCAAGATAAACTTTTAAATATAGCAATATCGACTGCAAAGAAATGTATAGCGGTAACGTGGAAAACTAAGAGTATGGTATAATTCGACTGGTGGCATTATTGAAATGCAAAATTGTATACCTTTAGAAAAAATTACATATAGTTTAAGAAATAGAATTGAAAACTTTTATTAAATTTGGAAACCATACATAGATTTTATGAATAAAATTCCATCCACTTTTTCCACAATCCACAATTGTGCGCACGTTGCACAATTAGGCTGGACATGGATCGAGTCCAGCTGAAGGATTCAGAAAAGCCGGTCTGCTTCTTTGGCCACGAGGTGCAGGTGAGCAAAGTCCATATTAAAGATGGCTGGGACATCGTGGACTGGAAACTTCAACAAGAATAGGACTTCAAACAGGAAGCACTTGGTGTGTCCGTATGCTAATGCCACTAGCTCCTGCATAAAGTTGGGGATTTGCGGTCCTCTAGGCCCGTTCGTGCTGGCTGAGTTCAAAAGAGCCAAGTAAGAAGTGACAAAAGAGGGTATACTTTCATTCCATGGGCGGGTGGTTCACAAAAGAGCTGATTCTTGCTGCTGTGACTGGATCCAGAGCGCTGACAACGTGCCAGAATTTGGTGTCTTCAGCCATTATGCTTCTTAACACGAACTGTGCCTCAGCTAGTTGCAGCCAACTGCGTGGCTGGTTGGCCCAAAATGGCGGCAAGTGGACACCCACAACATTCACCATAGCTGGGGTAGGAGCAGAAATGGCTCTGACAGTGGCAGGTTCATCGCCAGCAGCTTCAAGAGCTGCTGAAAAGCCGGCAGGGTCCATGCTGCTGTGTGCTCAGTAGGACTCAAACTGTTGAAACCAATGCAGGGTTACCACTGTAGCACCCATGATACGGTGGCGCTGTAACTGTTTATTCAAACAGACCACGCTACAAAAGCAATACCACAAAATCCTCACCCGCCGCCCTGGCTCAAGGGAGTGACGTCAGCACAGAATCTCAGGAGCAGCTCTCGCTCACTCCCCGTAGTCTACTCTTTAACCCTGGCGCTTCTCCTCAGTGAGGAGACAGTCCTGCATCGTTGGGTGTAGGCTGCATGCTGTGGCAATTCGGCCCCTTGTGTATTTGGCTGGACTGGACTGCTACACAGTTATAAATCACATTACAGTATTGTTTCAGTTCTGGTTGCCACACTGCAGGAAAGATGTAATGAAGCAAGAGAAGGTGCATAAAAAATTCACAGGGATGTTGCCTGATTGCATAGGCTGCATCTGTTCCCCCCCCCCCCCCCCCCGAGTGAACAAGGCTAAAACGTGACATGATTAAGGTGTATAAAATTGTGGGAGGCTTAAGCCCCTTTTCCACTGGCACCTGGTCTCAGGAATTTACTGGGACAGGGGTCAGTAGAAAAGGAACATTGTCAAAACACTGGCTTCAAATTACATCATTTCATGCCAGGGATTAACCACCTCTACCCTTATGTATTGGAAAGTGTTGTGGTTGTCATGTGACATCACTGCCCTTTACCTAGTCAGGGGACACACCAGCTGCCAATCAAGGTTTGGTTTCGCCCCACCTATTAATACACACCTTGCTGTTGAGTCCATGTAAATTACTGGACTGGACTCTCCAGCCTGCCTGTACTTGGTCTGTAATTGGATTAACCCTCCTGGCACTGAGCCATTGGGATCCTGCTAACGAGCTGGATTGGACCCTCCAGCACAATAAAGGTGCCATGTGCTCTTTGGTCTCTCTCTCTCTGCCAGCTTGGGACCACCCTACTTCACTCCAGGCCTAGAAATGTGGAAGGGTGCTGGAGAACCTGTTGGTCAGATGTGCACTTTTTAAAGGGTTGGGAGCATTTAATTAGTGTCCCTTGTAGCATAGAGTCGGGCCTGCACTGAGTCGAGGGGTGGTAGGGAATCATAGTGATTCTTCTTGATCATTGTATGTACCTGTTCATTTTGTGAGTGTCTATATATATATATTTTGTTCCCACGTTATTTACTCCATGTTTGTTATTAATTGTCCATTATTTCTTTCCCACACCTGCTGTAAACTGTGTGTGTATGTGTGTGTACATTGCATCAGTTACGATTTCCCACACTTGCCATCTGTAAAGAAAATACTTCCTCATCAAAATTATGTCGAGTCCTTGCCTTTGATACCTAGCAAACCTGTTTTCTCACTCACAACCCCCTACTCACATCCCCACCATTTGTTGGCGCCAGTGTGCTGATAAAACCAGTGAAAATGGGACAGCAGAGAGTCCCCCTAATTAGTGTCCAAGTTAAGGGTGGCCCAGTGAAAACGGCACAAAGGGCTTCCTATCCCGGGACACTGGACAGCCAATTAACTGGGATGCCAGTGGAAAAGGGGCTAAAGATAGAGAAGGTAGCCAGTATCTGTTTCCAATGGAGGGGCATCAAAGCTTAGATTCCATATGTTTAAGGTTAGGGAAAGGAGGTTTAGAAGGGATCTGAGGGGTAAATTTTTCACACAAACTAGTTGGTATCTGGAATGAATGTCCAGAGAGACATCGTTGAGGTAGGAACAGTAACAGAAGTTAAGAGTATTGAATGAGCAAGGAGCAGAAGGGGAGGGAATTATTGCAGGCAAGTGTTGAATGAATAAACGCACTGCAACTCTGTGTCTTTATGACTATGACTATTGAGATCCAACATGAGGGGGGAAAGTTTCTGGTGGGAAATCCCTTAAATAACAGCAGCTGGTTTTGCCTGCTTCAGAAGGAAGTTCCCATTGATTTCAATTGGTTTTTGTGTGTTTGAGTCTTTAATTTTTGACCATGTTTTTCAATCACTTTGATTATTTTGAATTGGTTTTGCATGCTTGTGAAGGTCGAAAAGATTCAGAAGGATTCAAGAATTCATAGATAGGATAAACAGCTAAATCGAACATCTTTGTTTACCTTGAACAACAAAATGCAATAGATGCTGCAAATGTCGCATAAAAGCAGAAAATCATGGAGATGTATATGGAGAGGAAAACCAAGTCAATGTTTCAGATGTTGTTTGAATCACTGAGTAATTTCATTATTTTCTATTTTTATTTTGGCTTCGTTATCCAGTTTTTCTCAGCAGATTTGTGGGCGAGGCTTTTCCTGGCCATTTATGTCCCAGCAAGGCTTTGATATCACATAGGCTCTTACTGGTGAGGAGATTAATAGCATCACCCAAGTTCACACTGGGGGGAGCCCAGTGAACCAACTGCAATCTTTCACCATTGGTCACTGGTGAGTGTGGGTGTTTCCTCACTGCAATTTTAGTGTGTGTTCTTTATTTTGGTCCTCACCAATGCCTTTCAACAATTTCTAGCAGAGTGAGATAGGAAGGAAAGTGCAGCAGGAGAACTTCAGGAGCCGACCATGTGTTTGCTGACTGTTTGTCGTTTATCAAATCACTCTGTTTTGTGAACACGCTGTCTCAAATAATGGGCAGAGAGTTGAATGTTGCCATATTATTATTTTGAATATTTATAAGCATTCTTTTGTGTTATCCTGACACTGCATCTGCAAATGCTCCATGTTTAATTTTGTTTCACTTCAAATACATATTTAATTTCCACACTTAATTCTCTGAAAGCTAAGTATAACATTGACATTTTTTTAGTGTTAAGGATGTATGAGTTGATGTATCAACAAAATTTTTATATGTATGTACTCAATATAACAAGCTCTTGCATGGTTTGCTTGTTAAAATTACATTCAGACCAGATTGGAAATGTACATCAATCACATATGGTCAGAGGTAAAATGGCAATATTTTCTGGAGCTAATCTCTTCTGTCTTATCTTCAGTGAAAGTGGAAGGCAGATCATTGGCCTGATTTTTATGCCTCCTAATGCTTTTGTGCTGCCTTATTACACAAAACTATTTTGTTCTGGAGTAAAAGCAGTAGTTGTCAATATTGATCTTTTTACATAGATTATTACCTATTTAATAGATGCATACTGTCAGTTTTTACAGCTACGAATTTTGTTTTTATTTTCATCTTGTGATTATTAAAAACATAACCTTCCTATTTCAGTGTTGAAGCTCATGATAGCTATTTTTGTTAAATATGTTGCTTTGAAGAGCTGTTAATTCTGGTCAAGATCCTAACCTTGCATCAGACCATTCTAATTGCTGCACCTAATTCCCTAAATTTACTAATCCTATTCCAAAGATACTTTCACATGCTCAAATGGGAAATCGGCTTGGGATACAATCTAATTTTCTGGGTCTATACATGAACTTTGAATCATGCTTCTCTTTGTATTCTGTGCTGTTTCATATTCTAATCTTTAGAATAATGTCTTTGGACTAATGCTGTCTTTCTGATGACCGTATGCTGGTGCCAGGTTAGTTTTAAATAGAAAAATGGCTCCTCTTTAAACAATTTGAACATTTATTTATATGTACTGCATTTTATCACAAAAAAAGAGCTGTCAACAAATTGTGTGTCACAATTTTTAAAGATCCTTGTGATATTTTAATATTCTGGAAAGTACAGCAACATTTGAATACTTGAATCCACTGACACATTTGGTCATTTTTTTTAAATGCCTTATTTTAATTTTGTGAAGCTCAAATGATCAAAATTATTTTTCTGTGATGGTATTTTCGGCTGTCCATCAAACTTTGGTGAAATCTTTTGCAAATTACCAGCAAAATGAGGCCCCTGTGGAGCTGAAAAGCCTAGAAGCTGCCAAAATGGTTCAGTGATTTAATGTTGGTGTCCCATGGCTTCAGATGTAATCAGCAGATGCTCCAGTATTAACATAAATGTTTTTCTAACCTCAGCTGTCAAGGAGGAATAAAAGCTTCCTATCTGTTTCTGATCAAATTCATTTTGCTTGCTTTTGCATAATTAAAGTCCCTTGATGACGCCTAACCTTTCTTTCTAATATCAAATGTTGGTCGAGAAAAATCCATGCTTGTATGATCAACATGCAGCATGTGAAGAGCCATTGAAATAGATTTTACACAATCTTGATTCTAATAATTATCATTCTATGCATGAATTGTAGAAGTGAACAGCATATTGTTATTTTGTTCTTCCTCCACCACACACAAGGTGCCGTTTTACAAGGTCGTTTAGCTTTTCTCTTGCTAATATTTTACAGCTTGAAACATTACAGCATTCTGATTCAACCCTGAGCACATCTGAGACATACCTGTGAGTCCTGCAATTAAATTGTCTTCGAAATGCCAATCAGAAATCTCCATTTGAAAAATATTTGCAAGTCCTGCTGGATATTTTGCATTGGCATCAGAAATTAGCAGGAATGGGCCAAATGGATTCAAGGTTTTGTAATGTTAATATAAATGCTATTATTTTTTTTCTTCAAAAGTGATTCACCTCAAGAGAACACAAGGTGGACATAATCAATCTTGAAAACTGGAGATTCTATCTTTAATATGTTCATATGCACTTGCACTTGAAACACTTAATGTGGTTCCTTCTCTGTCCCTCAAAAGGATCTCAAATACCCACGCTGCATTGACCTTTGTGCTAAATTCTATGGATTACTCTTGCCTCCATGCGCAGCTAGCAGAAGATATTCGCTCTCTTGCAAACAAACCTCACTCACCATAACCTACCATGGCCCTCCCCTTCACTTCATCCTTTGCCAGATCCATGCGTTAAACTGCCGGTGCTTCACTCACCTTGTGTCCATCAAGGATCAGAAGGTTTCTTCCCTGAAGATTGCTGCCTCTGGAACTTCTGACATGAATTTCCACCTTGGCTCTGGCTTCCCACATACTGGAGCATATGTCATGACCTCTCACCTCGGCCCTGGCCACCCATAGGCCAGTGCCCCCACTGCCTCTGCCCTGGCCACCCACAGGCCAGCATCTCCTCCAGTCGCTCTGGCTGCCCACAGGGCAATGTAGATGCTCTCCACAGTCCCAACCACCACAGTTCCAGTTTCTATGGTTTTTTTTTAGATACCACTCTAACTTCAGCCCACGCAAGGCTGAAATGCTCAGATGCCTCCGCTGCTAAATCCCACTGCCCTGTCGCCCCTCCCCCACCACTCCTTGCCCTTCCCTGTCCTCGCCCCCACAACTCTCATTGCTTTTCTTCATCTACTCCTTTGAGCTCTCCTTTCTTCCCAATGCTCCAGCCCTCTGTCCCTCTCATCTCCTCCAAACCTCCAACTCCCCCTTTGACCTCCCCAACCTTCAACCTCCCCAATCTCACTTCCCCACTTCCTCCCCTTGATCCCCATGATCCTCCTCCACCTGATCCATCCCATCCACCTCTTCCCATCACCCTCCACCTGCTGATTCCCACTTTAACCCCTGCATAGTCCTTACCACCCCTATGACCTTCCCCTCTTAGAGATAGAACATTCTGTCCTCAGTAGAAGTCTCACCTTTGTCCTCTTTCACCCAAATCTCCATGAGTTTCATGCACACCCTGATGCGATCTCTTCTTTCAATGTCTCCGTGACCATTTATTCCACAGGAATTCCCATACCCCCACTGCAGACCCCTTCTACCTCAAACCTTATTCCTCCTCTTGGACACCTCGTTCTGGCCTTCTGCCAGTTCTGGATCTTTATATTTACGACTGCTGCCAAAATATGAACCTCAACTCCATCACTTCCATCATATTCTAATCTCAGGCCCTTGGAACACACAGCCTTGCATTCTCTCTGCACCATTCCAACCTCACCATCAACCCTGCAGAGAAGGGTCTGGCACACTGATCTCTTGCTGGCCAAAGCCAGACAACAACTCTCATATACCTCCTCTTACTTATCCCTTCAATAGTGCCCCACCAAAACTCATCAAACCATCATCTCAACCAATTATCTCTGACCTCATTACTTCCGGTTATCTCCCTTCCATGGTCTCCAGCATTATTGTTTCCTCATCCTGCACTGCTTGGTTCTACTTCCTAGCCAAGATCTACAAAACCAGTTTCCCCAGTAGATCCATTGTTTCTGCATGCTCCTGCCCCACCAAACTGGCATCAACCTAACTTGACTCCCTGGTCCAGTACCTCCCAACCTACATCTGCGACTCCTCATATGCCCTTCATCATTTCAACAACCTCTAGTTCCCTGAACTCGACTGCCTTACTCTTCACCATGGACATCCAATCTCTCTACACCTCCCTCCCCCATACCAAAGGCCTCAAAGACCTTTCATCTCAAGAACAAACAATACTCCCTCCACCACCACTATACCACCATCCTCCTGCTGACAGAACTTGATCTCCCTTCAACAACTTCCCCTTTGAACTCGTCGCACTTTGTCCAAATCAAAGAGATAAGCATGGGTACCTGCATAGGCCCCAGGTATACCTGCTTTTTGTTGGCTATGTGAAGCAATCCATGCTACATGCCTACACAGGTATGCCTCCTCTATTTTCCCTCTGCATCAGTAACTACTATTTTGGTGCTGCCTCAGGTATCCATAATGAGCTCATTAACTTCATCCACTTTGCTGCTAACATCCACCCCAACCTCAAATTCACTTGGTCTATCTCTAGCAATATTCTCCCATTTCTAAATATATCTCTCTCCATCTCAGGCCCTCCTCTGCCCACAGATGCAACAAGGGTGAATTCCCCTTGTCCTCACCTACCACAACACTGCCCTCCACATCCAACATCATATCCTCCACATTTCAGCCTCCTACAATGTGATCTCACCACCAGATACATCTTCCACTCTCCTCCCCTTTCTGTTTTCTGCCAGGACCACTCCCTCTATGACTCCCTTGTTTACCTACCCCTTCCCACCAATCACCCCCCCTTGGTTCATACCCCTGTGATGGCAGAAAATGCTACATGTGCCCACAGCTCCTCCCTCACCATCATTCGTGGCTTCCATGCAAAACCACACCACCTATGAATCTGTTGCATCCAGTGCTCCCTTTGTGGTCTCTTCTGTTTCGAAGAGACTGGTCACAGACTGGGAGATCACTTCGTTGAGTGTCTTCATATAATAGCGGGGATCTCCCAGTGGCAATCAATTTCCTGCCCCATTACTATGCTGACATGCACTGCCCAACTGAGACCACTTGCAAATTGAAGGAACAATACCTCTGGGCACCCTGCAACCAGATGGCAATTAACTCAAACTTGTCTAGTTTCCGTTAGCCCCAACACACCCTGTCCCTCTCATTCTCTATCCCTTTGTCTCATTTCCTCTAGCTCCCCTCCCCTTGTCACTCTCTCTCAGTTTTGCGCTCACTGAGCTACCTCCCTGCCCTGATCTATTCTCAGCATTTTTTTCTCCTGCCCTCCTATCTATGTCCACCTGTGGCCTCTTGACTGTTGGCCTGTGCTCTTCCCCCTGCCCCTTCTCCTTTCTGCCTGCTCTTTGCTGTTACATTGGTTTTATCTTTGGCTGCTATAGACGCTGCAGGATCTGCTGAGTTTCTCGAGGAATTTTATGTATCTACTACAATCACAGTTTCATGATTCACTTCACGAGTTTCCTTCTTGCCTGAATACATTTAATAAGTGCAAAGAGGAGGACCTCATTGATGTGGGTGATCGGCAAAAGAGTGACAGACGGAATTGCATCACAGTTTTCTTTCATGGTGCTACCAAAAGTCCCCTTATTGGCTGATACTTAAAAACTGGATGTAAAATACTAATAGCCAGCAAAGTGACGAGATTTTGGGAAAGGCATTTACTTTCTGGATTCTGGCCTAAAGGTGATTGTATTGCAGAGGTTTGCTGAGATTGTCCAAGCTACCGAGTAAAGTACTCATCCATCACTACAAACCCTATGGTCATGAAATGACAGTGCAGTAAATATCTTCAGCAGAAGCCTTTTAAAGTACAAGCTGTTTTCTGTAGGAATTTTTAGCTTTCACATAAAACATAGAGTCATGAATGACTGCTTTCTGTTCCAAAGTCATTACTGTTTGGATGATAGAACATGTTTCAGAGAATAACCAAAAACTTTAAATGTCATGTCAAGTTTGTTGAAGCTGTTTTCAGGCTATGCTGAAGGTTACATGAATATGGAGTGTCCATTTTTTTTTAGTTGAAGATGTGGAAAAGGATAATTCATAATGTTTGCTTGTCGTCTGCAAGCTGGCTGATAAAATTTCTGCCTCTTGCTCCTATGGAAAGTCAATCAGCCACAGCTATTTAATCATTCACTGTACAGCTGGCTACTACAGGAAGTGTGATAAGTCAAGATCACTGTCACCTATTAGTAACATGCTGCAGATATATCTGAGATAGATGGAGAAAGAGTTGAGTTGCAAATTAAGTTCTGTTCTGTTGTCCTTCTAACCCTTTAAGATTCAGAGTAAAATCTTAAAACATTGGTGTGGTAAACCATTGTATGCATATATTTATCTGTCTGGGCACACTCATTGGCTGACTGTATCAGTGGCCCTTCCCACAGGCTCCTGAATAAAGGTGACTGTCCCTCAGCCACTCCTCAGATCGGGACAGTCGACCAGTAAGGACATGACTTCATTCTAAGGCAAATAAAATCCTCTCAGTTTTGCTCAACTTCAGTCTTTTCAGTCATTGATGGTGCATCAATTTTATTCGCAATAATCTTGACAATGGAGCAGATCCTGAAGCCAGAGAAACTGGAAATCGACCCTCAATCACCTGAAGTATCTTCAACTTTAAACTCTGTCTGTACTGTTTTGAAGCATTTCTGCAGACATCTTTAGCCATCATTCAACCAGAGAATGACAAATTACAGGTACTGCACTCCCTGTTGTACTCAATGATCAGGGACACTGTGTCGTATCCGTAGGCAGTGGACACTTTGAAAGGCCAGTACCAGAGAAAGGCCAACGCGGTCAGTGCCAGACACCTCCTGGTGCCCGAAAGCAGCGACCCAGGGAGTCGAATGTCGAGTACCAGCGGGCCCTGCAAACCCTCAGAAGGGCCTATGAATGCAAGGTCTTGACGGCCACAGAGTACACAGACAACCTGATTTGGTATGCTTATGTCGCAGGCATCAGGTTCAATTACATATGCCAGACACTACTAGAGCAAAGTGAGCTCAGTCTGTGGAGAGTGGTCGAATTGGCAGGCACACTGGAGGTGGCCCTTCAGAACGTGAAGGCATACTCAACCGACAATGCGGCTGCCTCGTGGTTGCCCAGGCGCTGCCAACTTGGGACATGCCGCCACCGTCATGTTCCACCAGCGATCCCACCCTAGCGGCTGTACCCCGTGCACACCTAACTGCTACCCCGAGTGCTGCTTCTGCGGCCTGGGCAAACACCCGAGGAAACGCTGCCCAGCAAAAGACGCGGTCTGCTCCAGCTGCGGAAAGTAAGGGCACTATGCTAAGGTGTACAAAAGAAAACCACCCCTTCCTAGCAGTGCCACATGTGAGTCTTGGGGGCCACCATCTTGGGTGCCACTTCCGAGACCTGAAAATGCCACGTGAGAATCGTGGGGGCTGCTATCTTGGATAACGCCATCTCAACACTCAAACTTTCTGACGGAGCAACAAGCAGCAATCTGACACTGGCTTCCATCACACTGGACCAGGACAGTCCCCATCAACTTGCCAGATCAATGATGGATGTTAGGTAAACAGCCACGTGATGAGTTGCCTGTTCGATAGTAGGAGCATGCAGAGACTTATCCACCTGACACAGTGCAGTGTCTCTCCCTCAATGTAAGACCAGTAAACCAAAAAGTCTCCTTGGGCTCAAGGTCACATATGGCAGATATTGCAGCTACTGTGTACATGCTGGGCACAGACTATAAAAACTTCTGGTGATGCCGCAGCTTTGTGGTACCATGCTACTGGAACTGGACTTTCAATGTCACCTTAAAAAGCGTGATAATGAATACGATTGGCCCATCCACCCCTCATTATCTGTCACCAGCAGTTTTTAAATCATCCACTGCGCTCCACTGTTCCTCAGCCCCCTCCCCCATTGCACACAGCCAACAACCTGATCGCTATCATGCTCGACCTGCAGACATTCCACTCTCAAAATCACCCCGCTGTCGATGTTCATCAACCTCATCCCTGACTGTAAACCCATCGCCACCAAAAGTAGATGTCACAGTGCTGGGAACAGAGCCTTCATTAATGCAGAAGTGCAGTGACTCCTCGATGAGGGGAACATTGAAGCTAGCACCAGTCCTTGGAGAGCCCAAGTGGTGGTAGTGAGGAATGACAAATTACAGGTACTGCACTCCCTGTTGTACTCAATGATGTGGGACACTGCATCGTATCCAGAGGCAAGGAACACTTTGAAAGGTCAACGAGGTCTATACCAGACACCGCCTAGTGCACGAAAGCAGCGATCCAGGGAGTTGAATGCCGAGTACCTCCGGGCCCTGCAAACCCTCAGAAGGGCCTATGAATGCAAGGCCTTGACAGACACAGAGTACACAGACAATCTTCAAGAAATCCTCCACACCACCAGGCTCCTTCACTTCACATACAATAAGGCTAAGTGCATATTTCACACAACCTGTCTTGCTATCCTTGGGTGTGTCATTGAGAACTGAGTCATTGGTCCCGACCCTGACCCGATGTGCTGGCTCCTGGAACTCCCTCTCTCCCATATCCTCAAGGCCCTGAAAAGGTGCCTGGGCTTTTATTCTTACTATGCCCAGTAGGTCCCTAACTAAGCAGACAATACCCTCCTACTTGTTAAATCCATCTCTTTTCTCCCAACACCAGAGGCCCATGCAGCCTTCAGACATTCCAGGTGCAGAGCAATAATTCAATCTTCTCACTGGCTGCTACCAGGCAGGCAGACCCGTCGCTTTCTTTTCCTGCACCTTTCAAGTACCCAAAATTCAACAATCCTCTGTCAAGAAGAATGCCCAAGCCATTGTCGAGGCGATACAGCACTGGCGGCACTAGCTGGCTGACAAACAATACACTCTGCTAACCAATCAACGTGCAGTTGCGTTCATGTTCAATGACCAACAGCAAAGTAAAATCAAGAACGACAAGATATTGAGGTGGAGAATTGAACTTTCCACCTACAATTACAATATCTTGGACCAGTCTGGGAAACTCAATGAGCCCCCAGATGCCCTATCCCATGGAACCTGTGCCAGCACTCAAATTGACCACTTATAAGCACTCCACAATGATCTCTTCCACCCAAGAATCACCAGGTTCTTCCACTTTGTCAAAGCCTTACTCTATCAAAGAGATCAAGTCGATGACCAAGAACTGGCAGGTCTGCGCAAAGTGCAAACCACACTTCTACCCGAAGACAAAGCGCAGTTGATAAAGGCCACCCACCCCTTTTAACACCTGAGTGTCGATTTTAAAGGCCCCCTCCCCTCCTCAGACGGCAATGTGTACTTCCTCAATGTTTACTGATGAGTACTCGTGTTTTCCATTCGCCATCCCCTGCCCCAACATGATAGCTGCCATAGTCATCAGGGCCCTATGCAGTCTCTTCACTCTGTTTGGCTTTCCCAGCAATATTCATAGCAACCAGTACCTGCTGGCAAGAAACATCATCGTGAGCAGGAGCACCAGGTACAATCCCCAGGGGAATGGCCAGGTGGAAAGGGAGAACACTATGGTCTGGATGGCTGTCCTAGTAGCCCTGCTGTCTAGGGGTCTCCCACTGGCAAGAGGTCCTTCCTGAAGCACCCTCACCCCATCAGGTCCCTTCTATGTACAGCCACCAATGCCTCACTGCATGAACATATGTTTTCCTTTCCAAGGAAATCAGCGACAAGGTCCATGCTGCCAGCATGGCTGACATCCCCAGGGCTGGACCTACTCTGGAAACGTGAGGAGTCACAAGTCCAACCACTGGTCGAAAGGGTCTGCCTCCTCCAGACCAAGCCCCAGTATGCCTACGTGGCATACCCCGAAGGGCATGAAGACACCGCCTCCATTAAGGATGGTGCCCTCAGGGACTCGAGAGACTACCATTAATCACCCCACACCTCTCCCACTCCTCACTAATCACAATGCACCAGGGCCATGGCACATTACCTTAGCCCCAATAAATGGCACACCAGACTCACTGCCATGCATCCACCAGGTCAACGCCAACGACCACATACAGGTTCTCCAGGATCTTATCGCTGCGTTGCAATCACAGTCGATAACTACGACAGTCACAGCAGAAAATCAAACCGCCCAAAAGACAATTTGTAATTGAATCATCAACACTTCACACCACCAGACTCTTTAAAAACAAGGGTGAATGGGGTAAACCACTGTATGTATATATTTATCTGTCTGGTCACACCCATTGGCCAACTGTACCTGTGGCCCCTCCCACAGAATAAAGGGGACTGTCCCTCAGCCTCCTCCTCAGTTCGGAACAGTCGATGTGCCTTCAGTCTATTGCGAATAAAAGCCTATTAGTTTTGCTCAACTTCAAGTCTTTTGAGTCATTGATGGTGCATCAATTGCATTCTTCTATTGCAGAACTATTAATGGAAGTTGGTGCTATCACTCTTTTATCATGTTCATCCCATCTGCCATATTCAACATGCCATGCTGGGTGTGGATACTATTCATTTGATCAGAGGTGCTTTATTCTTCTGTGCAAGCATTCTCCTATGAGCCACTTGATGAAAGGCAAACCTCTGAAATAAGATAATCAGATTTATACCATCGACGCTCTGCTCACCTGGTGATATCTAATTGACATTTCATATAGCTTCAGTCGCCTTTCGAGTTTTCATCTCCCCTGCATGTATATTGTTTGATTCAGATTTCTTTGCATATTTTTATAAGTATGTTGAACTCTGTTCTGTGATTTAATTTCCCTTTATATTCTCTCACTGCAGAAAATCAAAAGGCACAAATGGAAAGGTCACGTTCTCGCCAGAATATCAACTTAAACGCAACAAGAATTCCAATCGGCAAAGAGCTCAGTTATGAAGCAGAGGCTCATTCATCGACTGCAATGAGTAAACCTGTCAGAAAAAGGGAGGGACATGCTGTTTTAGACAACAGGGAGAAGGAAATGAAAACTATTAGCTCCAGTGCTAAGTGTGACGCTGTTCCTGAAGTTGAAGCACTTCTGGCTAGGTTGCGTGCTTTATAGAGTCGACATTAACACAGATCTTACTGTACTGAAAACCTCAGAAATGTTAAAGTCACAATAAGATCAAGCCAGTGGTTACTTTCAGATGAAAATTCTCCAGCTATAGGTATTGGAACTTTGTGAATTGAGAAAAGTCAGTAATGACTGAATTTGAGATTAAGGAAAAGAAAACACTTCTCAGTATGGTAAACAAAGCTGTCCTGTCGGCATTATGCTTACAATTATTTATCTGGGGAAAATTGACTTCCAATTTCCTTGCTATTAATGCAATATCTTTCCTGTAAAGCAAATTATGCCTCAACTATTTTCAGTTTGCAATGTATCACATCCAGTACATTTACAGAATATTAGTGAGGTTTTAAATTTGGTCATTTATACAAAAATTTCTCAAATAATTTTCAATTTTAATCATCTTAAAAATCAGAAACACAGCCATTAATTCAACAAAAGTGAAAACTTTAATATATAATGGGTAAAAATCAGATACAGACAAACTACTTGCTGAACAGAGATTCTTTCATTTTCAATTATTTGCTTCATAATGGAATATAATTTGTCTTTAACTATGCTGGATGACAAAAATATTCAGGAACCCATTATAAATTATAGCATACTTCCTTCCCACCTATTGCAATAATAATTCTTTAAAAATACATGGTGGAGTGCATGCTTATACACCAAAGAATATTATAAACTGCATAAAATTGCATTTAAAACATGATTACATGTGACATTAATTAAACTGGTTTCTCTAAACTATTTGTATATAGTATATTTATATCCATTTATTTGACCTGATTGCTTAGTTTTTGGAGCATTATATTATTGTTAATTTTTGTTGTACTTTTATTCTTTGAATTGGAAATGTATAAGCATTTAGAAACAGTACGCAATGCATTACATAAATGCATTTGGTTATGATTAGAATGTGAAGTGTAAGGTTATTCATTCTGAACATGTGTTCACGCTGACATTTAGACTACAGTTCTATTATTTCTCTGTTCAACGATTCCATGTCCTTCCTGATTTTGTGTAACCAGGCTGTTCACCCCTCCCTGTACTGTCAAATCATTTTCAATTGGATATAATTCATTTTTCTAGAAAAATACCTTTTCATTAATTATACAACATAATAAAGATGAAGATATGCATGGCAGAAAACTTTAAAATTCCCCTTTGATCTTGAGTTTTTTTGGGACAAAATGGTATAGCAGTGCTAACATATAACCACATATATTTCTGCATTCAGAATGTGCATTTGTTTTTGTATACCTGAATGTTATGACTGAATGAATGCATTCATAACCTTAATCTATTTCAAATTATTGAATTGTGTAAAAATTGAGATTGGCATTCCAAACAAATTTCACAAGAATATTACATACAAATTATCCAAGAGCATCTGGCTGGAAAATATACACAAATGTAATATATTTTTTAACATATACCATTTGTATCTGCTACATAGTTGAAAAAATATACAATACATTTCTGATTAAGCTAAATGCTTGGGTCCTGACGTTTTTTGGTTAACCAGATTTTACGAATAACTGAGAAATTGCTTTGAACAGCCCTGTAGCATCAGCAGGGATATTTGTATCAGGAAGAGAAAAAAATGGAAGGTTTTACAAGCATGAAATAATGTTTAATTCTTACCAAAAAAAACATGATCTCTGCTTACAAAATAAGATAAATGCATAAATTTAAGAAAATATCTTTTTTCAATTTAAAAAAAATTTGGATACCTGAGAATTTTGGTTAAGTAGTTTCGGATAATTGGAAATGTACTGTACTGTACACTTACAAGATCCAAAGGAATATAAGTTCATTATTCACTTTGTTATTATGTTGCTGGTCTAATTTCCTAGTCTTAATTCTTCAATACAATGGGCAATAGATAATTTATGTGACAAAGAAAAAAAATCATATTATGTGGAATTGAAATATTTCTTTCATAAAAACAAACATATTGCAACATTTTGTATTTCACAGAATGATAGCGACAGTGGTAGAACAGACATATTCAATGGATTAATTCCAATTACTTGTTTCACCTATTACTGATTAATTAGTGGTTTACTTGTGTTTTTTCAAACAAAATAAACTAGATATTTGCAATGCAAAATCTTTTTCAGCCAACTATTAAATGATGAAATCTTGTTTTCAACCAATGTAGTCACATTTGAAAGATAAAGTAAGTTGTATGCTGGCATCAGGTAAAACTCTCGCAGCACCAAACAATGTTGCCTTTAAACCAGTCTATCTCAGCCCACTGCTTCATTGGATTCTTCCATTGTTGTTCTTAATGCCAAAAGTGTAAAGGTTAAAATCTTGTGTTTTTACTTCTTAGTTAATTTTATGACTATCTCTTTAAGTAAAATTGTTGTTTGTAGTGTTACCATAGTTGTTATGACATCATATGTTGTAATATCTGAGCAAACCGAGAGTTTTGTTTATCATTCTTTGGAGAACCATGGAAGATACGTGAGTTCAAAATACTTTTCTTTGAATTTGCCTTAATCATCTAATTTCATCTTATTTTGTTTTATATTGATATGTCTTTAAATATAATCAAGAGCTTTGTTAATTCATCATTATGCAAATCTTGATGCAAAGTTATGCAAAATGTTTATATCAATGAATTAAAGCTACTTACAGCTGAAAATACGAAGTTTGGTTCATTGGAATAATAAGATGGCAATTCAGAATATCGAAGGTTGTGTTTCTGAGAAGATGACATGATTTGGAATTGAAAATTACTAGAACAGAAAGTGTCCATTATTTATTTAAAAAAAAGTAACAAAATTGTGAACTTTGGAAGAAAGGCTGAAATAACTCATTCTATTAAAATCAAATAGCATTTAAGCTTTAACAAGAAAAGCAGCCTCAGTTAGAAAATGTCTACCAGCTACATGTCTGAATTGCACAGTTTAAAATTCAAACTAAGAATGTCTGATTACAGGGACCTGTTACCTTTCGAATGAGATAAGATAGGACCAAAGATATTGCAGGATGGCCAGGAATGTCTTGAAAATTCCTGATAAGAACGACAGTTTGCAAAGAACAGAGACTTCAAGAGAAATTCTCTTAAAGGGACCACACAAGGTACAAATTTGTTTACAATTCCGTGGAACCAGCTAAGTCAGGCAAGAAGACAGGCTGCAGTATGAAGAATTCAAGATAGGGAAGAAGTCGTCTTGTCAGGCTAAAGACCTCGAGCAAACAGCTCTTCTCACAGAGCTGTCTGGTCATGAGTTGAGCAGTAAGGCAGACTGACAATGTTCGGCAGGAGATTGGAGCCAGCCACCAATGAAAAAGTGCCTTCAACTACCAAACAAGAAGAGGACCATGGTAAGACACTGCAGACATCATTCACTAACTTAAAGGTGAGTGGAACTGGAACAGATGAATATACGTTGCAAAGCCCATTGGTGCTGTACCGAGCGAAATGCTGAAGATAGAGACTCAATCAGTGGTATCTGAAAGTTCAGATGTGAATCTTGATGATAGTATTTCCAAGGTTATGAGCGTAGGAAGATCTTTAGAGTCTTCAAAGACATCTAGAGCAAGTACAGCTTTGCGTGCTTCAAGCATATCGCCTGTGCATGCTACCGCACAAGCAGACTTGGCTGCTATCTTTGCACAACATTAGTGAAAAGCGAAAAGACATGATTTAGAAGATCAAGAAGCTGAAGTGAAGAAAGAACAATTCCAGAAAGAAGAACAAAAAAGATTATTGAGTAGAGAAAAGGAAAAACTAGATCTTGAGGAACAATATGTTATGAATATGGCCAGAGTAAAAACATTAGCTCATGCTTTTGCAAGATCTATCACTCAAAGTGAAATACCCAAGGAGCCATCTGGAGCTCAAGGGATACCGCAGCCACAAGAAACGAGTAGACTCGAGCAAGGAGCCACGGCTGGTGCTGCTAGTGCTCGAATGTCAATGACTAACCCTGTGCAAAGGGCTAGCGACATTCAATCCTTTCTGAGTGCACAATTTATGAAACTTCCCAAAAGAAGAGCATTTCAACCAGACACAACCATGCGAGTTGATCATACTCAACAATTGATGTCTCTTCGTGTTGCTGAAAAACCAGCGGCAAGTCAAGGATCCCCACGAATACCATCACTTACAACTCAAGGAACCCCATCAATGCCATCAATTACATATCACAGTCCAACACCTATGGCACCAGTTCAAGTTCCATATTCTCCATTCACCACAAGACAACCAGATCCAAGCCATGGTGGACAAGATAATATGAAATGAAATTTCTGCTATGTTAGTGCAGCAACAAGGTTCATATGATTTACTCAAGAAGGAAATTCCAGTTTTTAATGGTGATCCATTACAATATCTAATGTCCATGAAATCCTTTGAACATCACATTAAAAGTAATACTAAAAACACCAATGATCGTCTGTATTACCTGGAACAGTATACTGGAGGACAGATGAATAGTTTAATTTTCCATTAACATGTGACAGCATTAGCTAATTAACAGAATCAAGCTGACTATGACCAGTGGATCTCAAAAGTTCACCTGCTTGCAGGTAAGTCTCCTACTCTTCCTCTGAACATTGAAGACATTTATGTTTTTATAGAGAAATTTCATGATATTTCCATAAGGAGAACCCACCATTAAGCCGGGTTTGGTTGTTTACATTGAAATGAACAAAGTCGGCATTTTTCCGGGTCAGTGTGTCTTTTTGTGTAGCAGGCCAGCATTCCGCAAGCTAAAGAGGTGGGATGTGTAAGTCAACAGCATCGGTGTCTCGTGTTATGTAGGACATACAGTATTTAACAACATGTGAGGCTCACTTTTTGCTGAAAGGCTCAAAAATATTCCCTCAGTCTTGTATGCCAGGTTGAAATTAGGGTGATAATGGTGAGTAGCGTCGACGGTCCCTGTACTGGTCATTGTTCATGAGAGACGAGTCTAGACACAAGAATTTGCAATCAAACATTACTTTTATTAACACAACAATAGAAGAGTGTGGGAAAATCATAGCGAGAATAAAACACACACGTACACAATTTATAAAAGAGTGTGGGAAAATATGTGCACAATTTAATAAATTATACAATTTATAAAAGAGCATGGAAAAATATGCACACAATTTAATAAAATGTACAATTTATAAAAGAGCATGGGAGAATGCAATATTTCAAACTTTTTCTTTCCACTCACATACCTCCTTGAGTAATCGCTTACTAACCGCTATCTATTATTGGGGGGGGTGGTTGTTTTGGGGGAGCGGGGCAGTGGGCTTCAGACTGTTCAAACTGAGGATAAACCCACAGTATCAGTGTGGGGGCTGGTCTTTTTATCATAATGTAACTCCCTAACACTAATTTCCTCTCCTTTAATATCTGATAGTCTGTCAGTGACTGTCTTGAATACATTCAGTAACTGAGCATTCACACCCTCCTTCTGTAGTTCCAGATTCAGTACTCTTTGATACAAACTTTATTCAAGAATGATCAAGCCCTATTTTGAAAGGCCAACAACCACCCCACTTCTGTCCTGTCAAAACCATGAATTATGTGATTATGAATTAAATCATCTCTCATTCTCCTCCCAGCAACACATCAGTGCTTCACCCACCTAACAAAACAGTGAATCTAGTAGATGATATATCACTTTCACCACCAGCTCATTTCATATCCAGCAATTTCATCTACAACTCACTTCAGACTTCTGCATTAATATCCGCGATGAGCTAAACCCAAAATGCCTCCCTAGTGAACTACTTGCTATCAACCGGATCGACTCTGCCTTTTATATTTGCTGTATAATTGACCTAGTGTCATATTAGTGATGTACTAGGAATGATACCTTGCTAGGTTGGTGCTGGATCTAGCCACGCTTTGTTATTGCCCTCACTCCTCTCCATGAGTGGCCCACAGCGACAGAGAGCAGGCAGTAGGCTGTAGTGAGACAGTGGGACAGAGTTACACATACACATCCTTACCCAAAATAGTTCTGGAATGCCAGAAGCTCATTTTACACAGCCAGCGATTCTGGGAATTTATTTGGTCCATTGCCAGAAAAAAAGATGGAATGAACCCCCATTCCATCTTGGTTCTTTTTGCACAGCAGGCATTCCAGGGAAAAAGAGAAAATGTCCCAGAACAATAGGGCAGGGTAAAAGAAATTAATCAGCCTTTAATATTAGGCAAGACTGCATCTCTATCTTATCTCCTGTCTGGGGATTCTGGAGGTAGACTCTTGCTGAGGCCTTTGTCACCTGACAACAGAATCAGGAAGCTCAGACAATTGGATATGGGGAAAATTTACAATATTAATGTATTCACAGAGGTATCAAATCCAGATGGTCTTAATTAAATGCAGTTTATCACATAACAAATTAATGTCCTGATATTAAAATTTATAAATGTCAATTGTTTAATCTTACTCAATATTTATTGCTTTGACATGTTCCATGTAAAGGGGAGATTCTTGAAATTAGAATTTTCTAAAATCTTGCTCAATGAACATATTATCCCAGATGTTTAAATGAATAGTAGAAGAAATAATAGCATAGATTTCAAAAAGAAAAATCTTGCTTGACTAACATTTTTAAGGAGTTAGTTGAGAGAATTATAATGTAAGAGGTATAATTAACTTGGACTTTTGATAGGCTTTCAGTTACATACCTCATAATAGAGTCGTGAATGTGGTTAAAAAAATATATAGTCATGTGCCAGAATAGGTTGTTAGCTGACCTCAAGGCAGGGAGAATTGTGAAGAGCAATGTCTATATTGCTGATCCCTTGGGAAAACCACTTCCCACTCAAGGAAAAGGTGGTTGTTCAGAGTGGAAATGGATGGTGAGTTTGCAGCCTGATTGTTACTGGTGTTCACAATCTACATGAAAAGCACAATTTCTCAACATGTGGGCACATTGATTGTCAATTAGTAAACTTATGGAGCTTACAGCAAAGGCACTCATTCACGTGAGAGGCAGGGACAAAGGAAGCTCAGATAACTAATACATTGACACTAATAATGCCACTGCAGATTAATATGGCTAGACAATTGAAAATCAAGCAAGGAAAGAACTAAAAAGTAAGGATGCTATGCTGTACGTGCATTGTGCCTTAGATCAAATTTGATATGCTGTGTACAGTTCTGGTTGCCATATAATAATAAAAACTCAAGTGCAATGGAAGGTGTAAAGCGAATATTGAGAAAATATGCCAGAAACATGAGGATTCACACATCAGGAAAGAACGTACAATTTGGGGCTCCTCTCTCTAGAGTTTTTAAAAATTGCCACAGGAATAGCCTAATAGGTGCTTTAAATTGATGAAAGATGTTGACATGTTTCAACATGGCAACAATCAGATCTATTCTGGCACATGATTCTTTTTAACCATTAGTACAAGATAATCACCATTAGTACATAATCAAGAAAAAATTCAGAAAAAACTTCTTTATCCAAAATGTACAATTTATTAAAGGAAGTTTGAAAGGAAAGATACTCTTGGATTGGGGGGTTAGGCGGTCCCTTTGCTTACATTGGTTGGTCAATAAGCATTGGGTTAAAGGGATCTCACATGTCCCACAGCTCTCATATTACTGACTTTACAGAGAAGAACGCACAGCAAATCAAAAAGGAAAAACTCAAATGTTTAAACATTTTACAAGGTGCTAAATCAACATTGATTAAATATGGAGAGCAATTTCAGCATTAGATTAAAAAATGCAGAACAATGCAAATTGTTTTGTTTGGTACAATGATAGTCATTGCAAGTAGTTAGGCATAATTACAACTTCTAAATCTGGGCCACTTTAGGCTTAGTCTACATATTTCCTGTTCAATTCTTATTGTAAAACTCTCAATCAACAAAGAAAAATGCATGTGCATTCTTTTAGTTTTTCACAGAATCTCAACCAAAAAGGACCTTCACCATTGAAAATTAGGAGTATCTTATGTTTACTAAGGTCATTTCCATCATTAATGTAAGCATTTATCTTGGGAAATTTGAAAAGTGTTTACTTTTCAAATGAATGTTGTATTTCAGTTGAGAATTTTGGTATAATTATCCCTCAACCGGTGCCTCTGAAGACTATAGTTGACTCCTCAGGCTCAATGCCACTGGAGATTTACAAGTGCATATGTACAAATTCTAATTTGGGGAGTTTTTTCAAGTGCTGAAAAAAATAATGTTTAAATTGTGCATGGTGTTATTAATGTCCAAATCATTAATCAATTTATGGCAGCAAGGGATAACCATTAACTATGAATCATACACCACTGGTGAAAACGATGTCTCAACTTTTAGTTTGCTTGAAGTTTCTGCATTTCCACGTTAATTATGCATAAACTAGTCTGGTAATTACTGATTGGAATTGGAAGATGGTAAGAGTACTGTCAGAAAGAAGGAGAGAGAAAATGTGTTCTGTCACCTCAAAATTAATGATGGAGTAACGGCATCTTATGATAAGGCCATCAGGAAATACACTGATGCTTTATGAATTGTGCTTTGACACCATTTAGATTTTTTTTTCTCAGCATGTAGTGGGGAGGGCCTATTTTGGGCAACTAATAGATAAGTATATTTAGATTTTCAAAGGCATTTGATTTGGTGATCCACAAAAGGTTATTGTGCAAAATTAGGAGTCTTGGAATGTGGTATAATTGGATGGGGATGGATTAAGGGGCAGAAACAAGAGTGGGAACAAATAGGCCATAGTCAGGTCTGTAAAATGCTGATAACAATATGGGGACCCAAACTATTTACAATCTTGAATTATTTGAATTAAGGGCCTAAGCATAATCCTGGTACGTAGATGAATGGATAATATGGAGGATATAACAAGATTGCTAAACAATATAAATTGGCGACTTGAGAAACACGAACCGCAGATGCTGAAACTGACTGAACAAAGAAAAGTTGGAGGGACTTGGTGGGTCAGGCACCTCCAGAAATAGTCAACTTTTCAGATCGACCCTTACTAAATTAGTCTCACGTCAATAAAGGACCCAACACAAAATGTTGACTGACTGCTTGAATGTTGCACGATCCATTGAGTCCCTCTAGCTTCTCTCTACTAGCTACTTAATCGGCCAAGTGCTGTAGTAAATTGTATACCTTCTCAGACACTCAATGCGACATAAAGAAGCAAAATTTCAAATATTGTTTAAAAACAAGAGGTTCTCAAATTGAGCGTTCCCTGAAGCTTTACTTAAAGCACATTTGGCACTGAGTGCAACTAAACAAGAATATAAGAAAGAACTAACAAAAGATTCCTCGATTGATATGTAGCAAGAAATATACAGTTTGAATTGAGATTACTCCTAAATTTGGGCCCAAATTCTCTGACTTAAAGAGTAAAAGATCATTTCATAGAAAATAATAAAATTTTAAACAATGGATCCAAGTCTTAATAAAGAGTTCCAGCCCAAAACATTGGCACCTCTCTTTCTCCCACTGATGACTCTTTACCCACTGAGTTTCACTAGCAGTTTAAACAGTGCTCTCCATAATGTTTGGGACAAAGACACTTTTTTTCCTTTATTTGCCCCTGTAGACCACAGTTTTAAATTTGTCACCAAACAATACACGTAATTAAAGTGCACATTCCAGATTTTATTCAAGGTTATTTGTATAAATTTTGGTTTGACCATGATGAAATTACAGCACTTTTTAAACATAGTCCCCTTACTTAGGGCAACATAATGTTTGGGACATTTGTGAGCACTCAGGCTTTCTTCTGAGCTTTTGATCACCTTTTGAGTTTGCAGTTGTCATTTTTCAACATGAGGACCAGAGCTGTGCAATGAAAATCAAAGAAGTCATTATGAGGGTGAAAAACAAGAATAAAACAGTAAGAGATGATACACACTTAGTCACATGTGAATCGTTTGATTACAAATTTAAAACTGGAGCCCAGAGCAAATAAAAGAAAAACATGTCTTTGTCCCAAACCTTTTGGAGGGCACTGTATCATGCTCTAGACATTGAGTCATTTTATTACTAGAGCGCATCGGATGCCCCCCAAAGTTCTTCAACATGGTTATCCAACTGCACGAAAACCAACAAGGTCGGGTCAGATACAGCAATGAGCTCTCTGAACCCTTCTCCATTAACAATGGCGTGAAGCAAGGCTGCGTTCTCGCACCAACCCTCTCTTCAATCTTCTTCAGCATGATGCTGAACCAAGCCATGAAAGACCTCAACAATGAAAACGCGGTTTACATCCGGTACTGCACGGATGGCAGTCTCTTCAATCTGAGGCGCCTGCAAGCTCACACCAAGACACAAGAGAAACTCATCCGTGAACTACTCTTTCCAGACGATGCTGCTTTAGTTGCCCATTCAGAGCCAGCTCTTCAGCGCTTGACGTCGTGTTTTGCGGAAACTGCCAAAATGTTTGGCCTGGAAGTCAGCCTGAAGAAAACTGAGGTTCTCCATCAGCCAGCTCCCCACCATGACTACCAGCCCCCTCACATCTCCATCGGGCACACAAAACTCAAAACGGTCAACCAGTTTACCTATCTCGGCTGCACCATTTCATCAGATGCAAGGATCGACAATGAGATAGACAACAGACTCGCCAAGGCAAATAGCGCCTTTGGAAGACTACACAAAAGAGTCTGGAAAAACAACCAACTGAAAAACCTCACAAAGATAAGCGTATACAGAGCCGTTGTCATACCCACACTCCTGTTCAGCTCCGAATCATGGGTCCTCTACCGGCATCACCTATGGCTCCTAGAACGCTTCCACCAGCGTTGTCTCCGCTCCATCCTCAACATTCATTGGAGCGCTTTCATCCCTTAACGTCGAAGTACTCGAGATGGCAGAGGTCGACAGCATCGAGTCCACGCTGCTGAAGATCCAGCTGCGCTTGGTGGGTCACGTCTCCAGAATGGAGGACCATCGCCTTCCCAAGATCGTGTTATATGGCGAGCTCTCCACTGGCCACCGTGACAGAGGTGCACCAAAGAAGAGGTACAAGGACTGCCTAAAGAAATCTCTTGGTGCCTGCCACATTGACCACCGCCAGTGGGCTGATATCGCCTCAAACCGTGCATCTTGGCGCCTCACAGTTCGGCGGGCAGCAACCTCCTTTGAAGAAGACCGCAGAGCCCACCTCACTGACAAAAGACAAAGGAGGAAAAACCCAACACCCAACCCCAACCAACAAATTTTCCCCTGCAACCGCTGCAACCGTGTCTGCCTGTCCCGCATCGGACTTGTCAGCCACAAACGAGCCTGCAGCTGACGTGGACATTTACCCCCTCCATAAATCTTCGTCGGCGAAGCCAAGCCAAAGAAGATATAACTGCACCTACTCTACTTTTTTGGACTATCATTTATAACAATATTAAAAGAGAGATAAATCCTTATAATTCAAAGTTAACAAAAAGAAAATAATGAAGCTCTTTTGAAGAAATATAAATATGGATGTTTCCCAATAGCATCTGCATATTCCACAGCAAAATTGGAAGATCACTCTCTCTCGCTCTCTCTACCTCTCTCTCTCTCTCACTCTGTAAAAAGTGAGCAATGCATGTTCCAGCAGGAATCACTGCAACCAATTGTAGAATTTTAGAGGAAGTTCAAATAAGCAGAAGTTGAGGACATGTATTGTGAACAATGGTTTACCAACAATTGCGCTGGTAGATGCTCCCCTCTATATTGGTCCAGTCCTTAGAGCAGAATACTAAGCATGCTGAGTTTTGTTGATTCCACCAACTTGAGAAGCCTCTTTAAAATGATGTAGTGTTTTTTTTCAGCAGTACTGGCACCAGTTAGATCATTCTGAACAAATTCAAAATATTAAAATATTTTGCGAATTAATAATCTTTAAATGCACAGTGATAACACTAGTATATAATTATTATAGTTTCTTAAAGCATTTTTGAACAATTTAAAGCAGCTTGCTCTCAAATAATGGACCAAACCACATTTTTAATTCTATAGATAACATTTAAACAATCAGATATTGTAATAAAACTTCAGTTACTGTGGCTGTTAAAGTTGTGTTGATTCATAAAGGATTGTGATTGTGGAAAACTATTAGGATGGCTGGTTGCATCATTATTTTGATCTGGATGAAGAGCCACATTTCAAGCAGTTTAAATTAAGATTGCAGTCGATTCCAAGTAGGAACTTTGCTTGGAGAAAAACAGCTCTTCGAACCCATCACCTTTACAATAACAGAAAATGCTGGAAGAACCCAGCCATAGTTTGTATGCAAATTATCCTGTTTTCGACTACTCAATCACTTGAGGGATTTTTGCCTAAAACTGTCTCTTCTGCCTCTCATGATGTTTGAGCAGCCTTCTATTCCTGCCTTGCATTTTCATTGTTTTCCGACCAATATTTTTCCATCGTTATTTCCATGGACTTGAAAGGACAAAGCCGATTGTACTTTTATTCATGCTTATCTCCATATTACTTGTATCCAATTTCAAAGATGCTCATTGATTCAATCACAGCTGCTTTTGCCTGGAGTCTATTCCATATACCGTTGTTCTCATTAGGTGTATAATTTTGCACTTTTAGCTACAATTACTTTCTATGTTGATAGCTTGCTTTTAGCTATGTTATGTATTTCAGCTCTTTTAAAAAAACTTGGACCACATCTTTTAATTTTCTTTTTTCTGATGAAATGCTCCAAATTTGGCATGGCACAGCTTCAAGTCTTTTATCTCATTAAAATTCTCATTCATCTTCTCTCCCAACACATCAAGGCCCTTGTTCAGAAATGATGCTGATTACCTGATAGTATGAAATAACTCCAGCTCCCTGGGAATAGACATCTGAGACCCCCCGCCCCCGGTACAAATAAAGACCCGGGTATTCAAAAATAAAACACTACAGTCTGCAGCCACTGTGATTGAAGTAAAAGCACAATGCTGGAGAAATTCAGCAGGTCAGACAGTTACTTTATATAGCAAAGATAAAAAATACACAACTGAAGTTTCAGGCTTGAGACCTTCATTAAGGTAAGCCCAAGTCCGAAACGTCGTTAAGTATTTTTATCTTTGCTATATAAAGGACACTGTGACGGACAGAGTTTACCCTGGTATTCAGTCCTGATGCTATGCCAACAAAACTGCAATGCACAAGTTGTGTAGGGATTTGAAGCATTGAGTGAAATGTCCAGGAGATCAGGAAATCGGAGGTTGCTGGTGTGTTACTCTCTGCTGAACAGACTTGCTGAGAGGAGTTGAAATTGGTATCAAAATGAACAGGTCTGGAAGTGAACTTGCTCTGGAGGTTTTTAGCAATGCTGATCAGGTGAATGGTCCCACGTGGAGATGATGGCAGCCTTTTTCATAGAGAATGTCAGAAGTACCGAAAAAATGTTCTTGCCAACATTCATGGACATTGGAGCTTACGAGAAATGTACAAGCTCATGGGAATCAACTTAGTCAATCACAATTTGGCTCGGCTCAATTAATTCAGTGCATTTTATCCAAGGCACTCTATTCTCACCTAGATATTATTTCACCAAAGTATCAGATGTAGCATTAAAAAAAAACGAAGCACATTAACATGTATTATTATTACTACTACCACTACTACAACTACTGGTCGTCCTTCAGTTCAAAGAAGACACGTTGTTGTGCAGTTCATCTGTGGACATGACGGTGACTTTGCAGTCCCAGTCTGGAAGCGCAGGGTCTAGCACAATGGGAGCTCTGGAAATCCATTGATGTAATAACTGGCTTCTACTTTGTGAAGCTGTTCATGGTTTTCCATTAGTTTTTGGCAGTGCCTGTCTTTGAAACTGCTGTAGGCTTCATCGCACAGGGCTCACCAGTGGGACCTATCAACGGCCATAGCTTTTAGTTATCTTGGGAGCGTTGGGTTTCCTTCATAGCATCTTTATAGCGCTTGAGTGGATGACCTTTAGGTCTTCTTCCATTCATTAGCTCACTATAGAGCTGCTGGTGATGAGGCCCACCCATCTGGGCTCTGATGATCAAGGACACAATGCTGGTGACTTTGCCTGACCCAAGACGTCCAGGTTGGAGACACAGTCTTACTAATGGATGCCAAGGATGGAACGGATGGCGTGCATGTGCAATTTCTCCATTTGTTTGATGTGATGTCGGTACAGAGTCTATGTAAGAGAGAAGGGATAACCACAGCTCTGTAGACTTTGTGGAGATGTGGACATTGTGTTGATTGAGCACTCTGATATCCAACCTCCCCAGGACCTGGCTGGCTTTGCTGATCCTGGAGTCAATTTCTTTGTCCAAAGACCCATCACTCGAGCTAATCCTCCCCAAGTATTTGAAGCTGATTACATTTGTCAGCTGGGTGTCATTAATGGTGATTTTTGGTTCTATGGTGTTGGTGTTTGGCATGAACTGATGGAGTATTTCAGTGTTGTTCAGGTTGATGGTCAGGCCAAAGAGCATAGCAGCGTCTGAGAATTTGTTCAGCATTAACTGTAGATCGCTATCTGGATTACAGAGGAGATGCTTGATGACTTCCACAATGCCATCATCGTGGCTTTCTACAAAAATAAGGGAAGCAAATCAAACTGAGAAAACTACAGGGGTATCTCACTGCTGTCCATCACAGGCAAGATTTTCGTCTGCATCCTCCTGAACTTTCTCAGAAAGAAATCTCCCAGAGGCGCAGTGTGGCTTTCATCCAGAACGGAATACAGTGGACATGATATTTGCTGTGAGACAAGTTCAGAAGTGCATCAAGCAGAACAAGCCTCTTTACTCTGTCTTCATTGACCTGACAAAGGCATTTGGCACTGTGAACAGGGAGGCTCTCTGGATCATCCTGAGACTTTACAAATGTCCAACAAAATTCATAAAACTGATTCAGCTGCTCCATGATGGAATGACAGGACAGGACATCTGCAGTAGTGATACATCAGCTGCATTTGCAATTTCTAATGTGAAGAAGGGTTGTGTACTAGCCCCAGTCTTGTTCAATCTTTTCGTCACTTGCATGCTGTCATGAGCTGTCCAAGTCTGGAGGAGGGAGTCTATATCAGGTACTGACTGGACGGCTCTCTTTGAACTTTGCTGCTTGAATACACTGATGAAATGCCTGTACAATAGTCATTCAAGATTAACATGTAATTGAGTATATATTTGGCTGTTATTGAAATAGATAGAACAATACAGCACAGTACAGGCTCTTTGGCCCTCGATGTTGTGCCGACATGTATATTCATTCCTAAAAAAAAGTACTAAACCCTCCCTACCCTGTAACCGTCTATTTTTCTTTAATCCTTGTGTCTGTCTAAGAGTCTCTTAAATATCCCCAATGTTTCAGCCTCCACCGCCATGCCCAGCAAGGCATTCCAGGCACCCACCACCCACAACTCTATGTAAAAGCTTCCCTCCCTTAACTTTGTACAGATATTCTCAAGTGTTTTCTGATCTGCCCTGAGGAGACAGGTGCTGTCTGCCCACCTGTAATGCCTCTCATAATCATGTAGACCTCAATCAAGTCTCCTCTCATCCTTCTACCCTCCAAAGTGAAAAGTCCCAGCTTTGTTAACCTTGCTTCCTAAGACTTGTTTCCCTAATCCAGGTAATATCCTAAGTGTGATCTCACCAGAGATTTGTAGAGTTGCAATATGGCCTCTCTATTTCTTAACACAATCCCCCATTAATGAAACCCAGCATCTTATAGACCTTCTTAACCATCCTATCAACCTGTGCAGCGACCTTGAGGTATGTATGGATTTGAACCCCAAGGTCCCACTTTTCATCCACACTCTTAAGTAACTGACCATTAACCCTGGACTCAGCCTTCTGGTTTGTCCTTCCAAAATGCATCACCTCACACTTCTCTGGATTGAACTCCAACTGTCACTTTTCTGCCCAACTCAACATTCTGTCTTCTAACCTTCGACAACCTTCATCTCCATCCACAACACCTCCAGCCTTCGTGTCATCTGCAAATTTACTGACTCATCCTTCTGCCTCTTCATCCAGGTCATTTATAAAAATATACATTTAATTTGTCAAAATACTCAGCAGTACAAGCTTGACTCATAGATACATGGATGATAGAAAAATAGAGGATTATGGATGTGAAATAGAGAAGGATTGGGTTGTTGTGGAGTCGGTTTAAATAGGTCAGCACAACATTGTGGGCTGAAGGGCCTATACTGTACTATTATGTTCTTTTATTTAATATATGGGTTTGTTTGAGGGCTACTTGAAACACAAAAGTCTGCAGATGCTGTGATTGTAGTAAAAATACACTGAAATGCTGGAGGAACTCAGCCGCTCCATAGGATATATTGCTGACGTTTCCGGCCTGAGCCCTTCTTCAAGGAATAAGCAGAATGAGCCACAAGCAGGAAATCTCAGAATACAGACGGTGCCGACTGGGGGAGGGGTCCGGACCAGCAAAAGAGGTTAATTGAATATGATAAGGAGAAAGGTGAGAATTCATTATGTCCATGCGAAAGGAGACAGAGCCAGAGGTGAGTGAAGGTGATGGTTGGGGGGGGGGGGGGGGGGGTGGGGGAGAGGATGCTTTTTAACAAAAGCCAGAGAAATCCGGTTGGACGGTGCCTAGTCAGACGATAAGGTATTGTTCCTCCAATTTGTGGGTGGTCTCAGTCTGGCAGTGCATGAAACGATGGACAATTTTTCTGCTCTTTCACTATGATCACATTTGTATTTGTTTACAGAAAAGGGCTGTCCATTGTATGTGGGAACAAAAGCTGATTCCCTCACTCTTATCAACCTTTTGTGAAAAATTCCCTGATTGGAATGAGATGTTCAAAACACTGGTTGATTATTTATACCACCCATACGTGTGCATTCATTCACAAACAGTAACATACTTTTATCTGTTTGGCATTACAAATATCTTACTGTTCAACCAGTGTTTGAAAGCATACTTTAATGACAACCTTCTGCCACAATGAATACTTGATCATAACTGCTTTGAAAATGAACAGAAACATAGGTTGGAGCAGGAATTATCCATTTGAGCATGCTCCAGCTTTCAGCATGATGAATACATCCAGTTATCGTATTCTTGCTCTTTCCCAATGCTCCTTGATCCTTTCTGCATCTAAAAACACACAGAAATGCTAAAAGAACTCAGCCAGTCTCACAGTTTCCATAGGAGGTAAAGATATACTGTAAAATCTCCATTATCCCATACCTACAGGGATCGCAGATGTCAAATTTGCAAATTTTCCAGTTGACTGAGACTCACTCTTCCGATGCCTAACTAATAAACCTGCATTAAGAATACACTCTTTGAAAGACAAAGGACAATGCAAGATGTAAAGTACTTTGGAAAAAAAAAATTGTCGTCTTTAATTATGTAAAGTTCAACTTAGAGAATTTAAATTTGAACCCCAGTCACTTGCGCAGTAACAGCATTGCACTTGCCACTAGGCTAACCGTGCTACTGTCTTAATTAAGCCATCCTCACCCTTGAGTTTACAGATAAAACCTTACTAATATACTTAATACTGTACTAATAAAAATAAAGACTCTTACCAGGCAGGGAAAGGGAGACACTTTGGGAGAGTTGCCCCTGCAGCGAGCGGCCAGCTCTTCATTCTGCTGTCCCAATCAGGCCCTCGGCGCACCTTTCTCGTGCTGAAAACTTGATTTACCTCCACACAAGGGGTGACAGCGAAAAGAATGCACACACATTGAGGGGTGTTGCTGGTTCAGCGGGACAAACCTGCATGGATCCAACAAAGTCTCAGCGTTCTCCTACGGGGTCCATCTGCCCAGTCTTATTTGTTTATTTATGTCCTTAATTCTTTTTTTTTGCCGGTTGTTTAAGTTTCCAGTTGATTTAATTCCAGATAATGAGGACTCTACTCTTTCTCCAACATTTTGGGCCTGAGCCCTTCTTCAAGGAATAAGCAAAGAACAGGGAGGCATCAGCATAAAGATTCTCTTCATTCTTGCACCTTCCTTTTCTTAGCTTATTCCCTAAAGAAAGGCTCAAGCTCAAAACATCAGTAATATATCTACCTCCTATGGATGCTGCTAGACTAGCTGAGTTTGTCCAGCATTTGTGTGTGTGTTTTTTTTTACTACATTCACAGCATCTCCAGACTTTTGTGTTCACTTCCTTCCATATTGAGAAAGTTAACTACCTACTCCTTAAAAATATCTAGTGACTTGGCCTCCACAGCCCAATGTGTTAGCGAATTTCATGTTTCATTACATTTGAAAGAAGAACTTTTCACACATCTTTGTCCTAAACTCTTGCCCTGTACCTTGAGACAGTGATTGCTTCAATCTGAACATCTTCCTACATCCTTTCAGAGTTATGCATGTTTCAATGAGATTCCCTTTCAGTCTTTGTTTCATGAAATACTATAGTTAATTTAACATCTCCTCACCCTCACTTGGCAGTTGCAGCATCCTAAGAATCAATCTGATGAACTCACCACATTCCCTTCATGTCAGAGATGATCTTAGGTAGTAAAGTAATCTAAACTGCACACAATGTTCCAGGTATGGGCTCACCTAGGCCCAGTAAAAAAAAAATCTTGCTGCTGACTTCCAATTCTCTTCAGATGAAGGCCAACATATTATTTGCTTTCTTTTCTTTTTGAATATTTTAGTTTTTGTTTTAAGAGACATACAAATCCGAACAATCCACACGATCTCTTTCAACTATAGGATATAACATACAGGGTCTATTTTTCCCCTACCCCTCTTCCCTCCCTCCTATACCCTAATCAACAAAGAAAAGATTATATAAATTAAACAAATACAAAGAACCATTTATTGGTAAAATCGCAAATCCTTAAGGGAACTTGAGAAAAACCCTAAGAAACCTAAAATAAAGAAAGATAAGGAACAAAATACAAGAGCGCATCATCTGAGCTACGACTCACTTCATTGATCACAATCATTTCACTACTGGCATGGATTGTTGTGTTTCCATTATTCCGAAAGGGTATAATTATATTTGCCTACCAATAGGTTGCAGATAAGGTTGCCACACCCTAACAAATGTACCATATTTCCTCCTTAATTTTTACGTGATTTTCTCCTGGGGAATACAACTCTGCATTTCTGTATTCCATCATTATTTAGTTGGGGGTCGGACTTCCACGTGACTGCTATACGCTTCCTGGCTACTGACAAGGTGGCCTTCACAAACTGAATTTGGGATCTGAACAGTTTAAAACTCATGTCCATAATGTTTCCCAGAAGGTACAATTCTGGATCCTTTGGAAAAATCCACCTTTGTAATTTTTTTTTCAGTATGTCCCCAAGGTCCTGCCAGAAGGATCTCACCTTTGTACACAGCCAGGGTGAATGGATAAAGGTTCAAATCTCCACACCACACCTAAAGCCCATTTCCAAAATTTCTGGTTTGCATTTATGCATTTTTTTGTGGTGTGAAGAAAATGTATTGCACCAACCTGTAACTGGTATTAATAACAGCTTTCATGCTGTCCAGACACAGATCTGACCAGCACTGCTCGTGGATTGTTGTGCCCAAGTCTGACTCCTCACCTTGTGGAAGCCCGGCTTCAGGCTCTCACTTTGGAATAGGAGATATTATTTGCTTCTTAATTGTTTGCTGGGGTCTTGAATTGAAAAATAACCTTCTCATGTGCTGTAATGATTCTAAAATTCTATGTAAAATTTTACTGAAGTGTCTCTGAAAGTTCAAGTGCTCCACATCTACCAATTATTCCTTAACTATTAACAGTTGCATCTTAAAAATACTCCAGCAGATTTGTCAAATTGAAGTTGTTTAGTATAATCCCATTGTAACTAATTCTCCTATCACTGTTGAGGACCTACACTTGACTTCATTAATCTTTTATCTTCCCTGGAAGTTTACTCATGCATTATTACCTTGCCAACTTCTTTGTTCTTCTTTGCTGAAATCTAAATTGCTGCCAGCCTCAGTTTGTTATAATCTTTGGACCTAATATTATCACAACCGGTCACTAGAACTTCACAGCATTCATTCAAAGTAGAAAGGTTTGGATTAAGGAGATGTGGAAATTAGATAACAAATGTAAATAATCTGTGCAATACAGAGAGAATAAAATTAAATCAATAAGTGATTGAGTTTGTTGTTGAGGAGTCTGATGGTGGAGGGGTAGCAGCTGTTCCTGAACCTGCTGGTGTGAATCTTGTGCATTCTATACCTCTTTCCTGATGGCAGCAGCGAGAACAGAGCATGTGCTGGGTGATGTGGATCCTTGAGTGCTGCTGCTCTCCGACAGCAGTGTTCCCCGTAGATGTCATACCCAACCTCCCCAAACTCCTGAGGGAGTGGAGGCACTAATGTGTTTTCTTCATTGATGATATTGGTGTGTTAGGTATAGGAAAGATCCACCGAGATCTTGACTTCCAAGAACTTAAATTTGCTCACCCTCCCCACCACTGATCGTGTAATGATTGCTGGATCGTACACCTCTGAAGTCAACAATCAAATCCTTAGTTTAGGTGACACTGAGTACAAGGTTGTTGTTGGTGCACCATTCAGCCAAGTTTTCAATCTCCCTCCTGCATACTGACTCATCACCTTTCTTTATACATCCCACTACCATAGTATCGTTGATAAATTTGTAAATGGTGTTACAGTCACAGGTGTAAAAAGAGTAGATCAGAAGGCTAAGAATGAAGCCCTGTGCTGCTCTAGTACTATGAGGATTGTGGAGGAGATGTTCTTACCAGTCCTCACTGTTGTGACCGGGAGGTGAGGAAATCCATGATCCAATTGCACAGTTGTGTGTTGAGTCCCAAATCTTGGAGTTTGTTGATCAGTTTTGAGGAGATGAAGGTGTTAAATATCAAACTAGTTGATAAAGAGCATCTCTGCTGTCCAGCTGTTCCAGGGCTTTGTATAGAGCCATTGAGATGCCATCTCACACCTATCACTACTCATGATAATTGTACCCAAGTCCGACTCCCACCTTTCCCTCACCTTGTGTAAGCCTGGCTTCAGGCTCTCACTTTGGAATAGGAGATATTAATTGTTTGCTGCATTTGCTGGGATCTAGAATTGCAAAATGAAAAAGGCTGTGAATAAAATAATTTCAGTTTCTTCAAAATGTCTCAATGAGGTTCCCCCTCATCCGCTGTACTCCCACACATTTTATTCCTCATGATTTTTTGTTTCCACTGCTCTGTCCATTTATACTTTGTACAAATGTTTTTTATAACATACATACTGATCCACTCTTTTACAAGTGACCACTTTCTCCTCCTGGGATTGTAGTTTAATGACAGTGAGTTTGTGATCATTTACCCAAGGATAATATACATATTGTTGCACCTCACCAGCAGAAATTGAGAGGCGTATAAACAGACGGGTTAAGTTTAATGCAAATTTTATTAATAAATTAACAATAATGGAATTGCCTCAATAAACTGAACACCTGAACATAAGCCTTTATGGCATCTCTACATTAACAACAGACATTTATAAGGTGTATGTGGGGAAAATAAAAAGCCAGACCATTACAGTCCAAGCTCAAAATGCCGCCATTGAAAACTCCCAAAACAACCTTGTCAGTCACGTCAAGTCCATCAGTTGAAAAGGAACAGCTCGCAGAGTCTGGTCTCCAGGCTTGGAATTCTTGGTTTGGTTGCACACTGGTATTTTAGTTGGGCGTGGAGACAGACACCCGTGATCACTGTAGACTTACGACTTTCCTGAGTTTCGAATGTGGCAACAGCCACCTCTGATTTCTTCACATGGGAACTTTCACCCAGTAACCTAGTCGCTACACAAGGTTCATGCATCTGAAGACCACTTTAGGGTTAATAAGTGATCTTCTGTGACACGTCTTCCCCTCCAAACACCCTGTCTTGGGTCATCAAGTAACTCATGTCACACAAAGATCTCCTTTTGGAAAGGGACTGGGGAAGCCTAGGTATCTGTTTGCAGCAGTAGGCAAAGTAGCTCAGTCTTCTTTCTCCACTGAAACTATTGGGTGAGCACACTGACAGTTTGACTGACTGCCCTTCAACCAAATTATTAATTGACAGTCTGACTAACTGCCCTCCAACTGACAGTTTAACTGGCTGCCCTCCAACTAACTGACTGACAGTTTGACTGACTGCCCTCCCACTAACTGACAGTCTGACTGACTGCCTTCCAACTGACAGTTTGACAGTTTGACTGACTGCCCTCCAACTGACAGTCTGACTGACTGCCCTCCAACTAACTGACAGTTTGACTGACTGCCCTCCAACTAACTGACAGTCTGACTAACTGCCTTCCAACTGACAGTCTGACTGCCTGCCCTCCAACTGACTGTCTGACTGACCGAGAGTTTAACTGACAACCTGTCAAAACTCAGCGTTCCTTCAGCTCTCCCCATTGGTGGAAAGAGGTTGACAACAGCAGGCGCGCTCTGTGCGAGCCCACTGGCTTCCAGCGCATGGCTCTCGCACTTTTGACAGCTGTCAGCTTTCCTAGCGCTGTTTCAGTGCTTCCCACATTGCTGTCTGTTTTCCCAGTGCTACTTCAGCATGATCCTTTCTTTCCCCCCATAGGTTAAGTCTTGTCCCTTGTCCTAAAATAATCTTGTCCAGGGTCCATTAAAAATATGCACCAAAATTCTTGTTTAATGCAGCCAAACCAATGTGTAAGGTACATCAATTACCCCAGTATGGAAAGAGATCATAAATATAAAGGTTAGTTATTCAGACTAACAAGCACAAGCTGTTCATGAAATCAATCTGCAGGATAATAGAGAGCATTATCAAAGCATTCATGAACTATATCTCTACAGTGATGTCCAACAACTTTACAAGCTGCAGATTACAGTAGTGAAAGCTTTCTGCATCAGGCTTTTCAGTCGCACATGTCACAATTTCCTCATGATTATGCTAGCCAGGCTGTGAATAAAATAATTTCAATTTCTTCGGAAATATCTGTATGGTGCACAAGCTTGACGCTGCCTACAGTCTCTGTATTCTGAGTTAAAGATATGCTACGGAATACCCATCAGCAGACAAATAATAGGTGCTGACACAGATGAAGCATCCATCTTTAAGAGCACTGCCACATCCATTGTTTACAACTATTCCACTGAAATGACTTGCACTTTGCCAGGCAAACCACTTGGAAATGAATGGTTGCCAGGCATTTCCCAACCATTGCCAAGTGAAGGCGAACATTATAGATGTTTCATTACCCAATGTGCTGAACACCTTCTATGCCCACTTTAAGAAGGAGAACCAAACAGTGCCTGCTAGAATCCCTGCAAAGACTGAGGTCCCTGTGATATCTGTATCTAAGGATGATATCAGAACATCATTCAAGGCATCGGGCCTTTACTGCATGCTTGGCAGGGTACTGAAAATCTGAACCAGCCAGCTAGCCAGAGTGTTCATCCTCGTGTTGTTGCAATCAGAAATTCCAACTGCTTCAAAAGGGCATCAATCATCCCAGTGCCCAAGAAGAGTAGGTGTGAGCTGCCTCAATGACGATCGCCCAGTACCACTATTTTCTACTGTGATGAAATGCTTTGAAAGGCTGGTCATGGACAGAATTAACACATACCCAAGCAAAGATCTGGACCCACTGCAATTTGCCTATTGTCACAATCACTCCACAGCAGATGCAATATCACTGGCTCTCCACTCAGCTCTAGATCACCTTGAAAACAGAAATTCATACATACAGTTGCTCTTCATTGACTACAGCTGAGCCTTCAACACCATTATTCCCTCAGTGCTGGTCAATAAGCTATAAACTCTAGGCCTCTGTACCCCCTTCTTCAACTAGATCCTTGACTTTCTCATTGGAGGACCACAGTCAGTACAAATTGGAAAGATCATCTCCTCATTACTGATTATCAACATAAGTGCACCCCAAGGATACTCTGCTCTGCTCTACTCATTATGCACCCATGACTGCGTGACCAGGCGCAATTCCAATGCTATCTACAAATATGTCAAAGACACCACAGTTGTTGGCAGAATTACAAATGGCAATGAGGAAGTGTACAGGAGGTAGAAAGATCAGCTCATTGAATGGTGTCATGCCAATAATCTTGCGCTCAATGGTAGCAAAACTTGCCATCTTACCCTCCCAAGAAAATTTCTAATATATTTATTTAATTCTTGAATTTTTTTTTTAATGGTATTATTGGCAGTGTTTGAGATAGATATTTTACCCTGGGAAATGTATTAATCCTGCCCACTAAAGTAATTGTCAGCATCCTCCACTTATTCAAATCTTCACCAATTTTCTTAAGTAAAGGTACATAATTTAATCTATATACATGCTCTAACTTAATATCTACCCATATGCCTAAGTATTTTATCCCATTCAATGGCCATTTAAACTGAATAGCTCATTGACACTGTGTATAATCACCTATAGTAAGAGGCATAATTTCTCTTCTATTCTAATTTAATTCATACCCTGAGACCTTACCATATTACTTCAATCTTAAATATGGTTTACATAATGAGTTCATTGGCTCTGTCAAAAAGATCAAAATATCGTAAGTAAACAAACTAATTTTATATTCTTCCTGATTTACCTTAAACCCTTCAATATTGAAATAGGTTTGAATTAATTCTGCAAGAGGTTTCAAATGCTAAAATAAATAATGCAGGTGATAAGGGATCTAGTCAGAGGAAACAAAGCTGAGACCTGCCCAGTTGTAACAACTCTAAATTTAAAGACATTATATAAAGCTTTAACTCATTACCAGACCCATCCCAAATTTCTCAAGCATCTTAAACAAAAAACCCACTTTAATCTGTCAAATGTTTTTTATGCATCCAAAGCCACTGCTACACTTAAATCTTCCCTTTTTTTGTGCTGAATATATTATACTAAGCAATCTAGTTACATTATCCACAGATTATCTATTTTATACAAAACCTGTTTGGTTCATGTCTATTAATTTTGGCAAAAACTTCATTAATCTATTGGCTAAAATGTTTGCAATTATCTTATAATCTACATAACAAAAAAATTGGTCTGTAAGATGATGGTTTTAAAGGGTCTATATCTTTTTTTTGGTATTACCTATATTATTGCAATTGAAAAAGTTTATGGTAAAGTATGCATCACTCCCTCCTGTTCCAGTACATCCATAAAAGGAGGAATTAATATATCTTTAAATTCTTTGTGAAATTCAGGCAGGAAACCATCCTCTCCTGGAGACTTATTACTTTGTAATAAACTCGGTGTTTCTTCCACCTCCCAAGATGTGAAAGAGGCAACCAAGTCACTTTGCTCCTAGGCCATGCCTCTTCACTCTGCTACCATCAAATCTTTTAGGGAGTTATTACCTTTTGGTAGTTTTTTTGGTTTTTTTTCTTATCAATGAATATTATTTCTATTTGGAGGGCCTATATATTTTAATTTGAGAAAAAAAAAATCTTTTTTTTCTTTGTTATTATTAATTTTGTGACTATTTTTGGTATTTAGTACTTGTATTGGATATGTCAAATTTGAATTTTGCTACCTTTAATGTTCAAGGATTAAATAATATGATCAAGCGTAAGTGAGTTTTGGCTTACATTAAAAAGATAAAGATTGATATTGCTTTATTACAGGAGACACATTTGAATGAAATAGAAAGTATAAAATTGAAGCGGGATTGGGTTGGACATGTTTTTTACTGATTTAGAAATTAAATCGGCTATGTTAGAAATGCTGAGTGGTAAATCACCTGGTGATGATGGATTTTCCGTTGAATTTTATAAGGTATTTTATGATGATTTATCTACAGTGTTTGGAGATGTGTTATAACAGATTAAGGAACTTATGATTTACCTGAATCATGCTCTAGTGCCTTAATTACTGTAATTCCTAAGAAGGATAGAGACCCATTAAAGGTGTCTTCTTATAGACCAATTTCTTTGCTGAATGTACATTATAACATAATAGCTAAACTATTAGCCAATCAATTAACTAAATTTTACCTAAGTTGATACATGTTGATCAAACAGGTTTTATAAAGAATAGGTATGCTTCAGATAATATTCTTCGAGTAATTAGTTTGATTAATAAACATCGACAGTGCCCCAACCATCCGATGGTGATATCTCTTGATGCATAAAAAGCTTTTGACAGAGTTGAGTGGAACTTTTTATTTAAAGTTTTAGGGAAATTTAACTTTGGTCCCTCTTCTTTTGGTTGGATTAAAGCTTTATACAATAAACCAATAGCCAGGGTATTGACAAATGATCAGATCTCAGAATCTTTTAGATTAACTTGTTCAACTCAACAAGGTTGCCCTTTGTCTCCAGCTTTGTTTGCATTAGTAATTGAACCTTTAGCACAGTTGATACGACAAAATATACAGATAAAAGGTATGAGAGTTTTAGATGAGGAGTATAAAATTAATCTATTTGCTGGTGATGTACTGGCTTATTTAACAAACCCAGCTCAGTCACTTTTACATTTGAAGGAATGTTTAACACAATATGGATCTTTGTCTGGATATAAAGTTAACTGGAAAAAAGTGAAATTTTACCGATAGGTGAAGGAGATTATTCAGTTTATAAGAATATTATTAATTTGAATTGGACTGATCGAATTAAATATTTGGGTATAAATGTGGATGTTGATTATCAATCTTAATATAAATTAAATTATGTATCATTAATGAAAAAGATTAAAGCTGATTTGATTAAGTGGAAGGATCCCTATAAATTTAACTGGAAGAATAAATACAATTAAAATGAACATCAATCCAATTAACACCTACTTGAGAAGTCTTCATAGGCATTCTTCAGTTTCTGTAAAGTCACTGTGGATACTGTAGTCACTGTGCTTATGAATAGCTCTTGCATTTCAAATGAGATGTCTTTTGTGAAATGTTAATATTTGTTTGTGTTGTGACCTACACTAAACCCCCACAATCTATCTTTTAAAGACATTTATATATAATATAAAATATAATATAACCCATAAACACAAGTGACCACGCATATGAGTTTATTGTCATGTACACAAGGATAACATACATATACACCAAAATTCTTGTTTGATGCAGCCAAACCAGTATATAAGAAACATCAACTCCAATAACTTACTGCCACAGTATGCAGTTATTGCAAGAAAAATAATGTGGTGTTTCAATAGAGCAAGCAGGTCTTTTTGGCCATACTGGAGGAGTTTATAGTTAGGATAATAAAAGGAAGATCAAGAGCTTGATAGATTTTTGATATTACAAGATATCCTTTGGATTAATGTTTCTGTTTCACTTAATTTATAGACCTTTACAAAATTCGCATTTACTTGTCTCATTTCCTAACTGAAAAGTCTGAGATTTTCTAATCTTTCCTTACAATGAAGGCTTCCAATATGCCTCTTAACATTAGGCATCATGCCTCATGGGCTTTTCCTCACACTATTCCTCAGGTTCTCTTTCCTTTACGGGCCACAACAAGTAGTGATGTGACCAAAGTGCCTTAAAGCTTCACGTTGGCAAGCGGAGAGGCAGAGGAATACATTTTATAATTAGTGTTTCTTGTACATTGGTAAAATTGTAGAAATACAAAAAGAACAGATATGAAATCACTTATTGCCCTTTGCATTACACAATCCAATCTGTGGAATTGGCCTGAAATTGTAAATCTTCATATTTTATTGATTTTCACTCTGAACGCAATTTATAGACATTTAAATATTGTGATATTCTTTGAGAGAATTAAGCAGACTGAACAAGAGCAAGTACCCACGAAGTGAGCAGCCAGAAATCTCTGGTTGTCTGATTGCCAAACTGCACTAACCTTGAGTAAGTCCCATTGAGTGAACCTCCTCCAGGAAGTTGGCTCCTACTTGATTATTGTCAGAATTTCTGATCAAGAAATTTCCATATAAATACCATTTCCTGGCTTAACCAGTTGATGAAATGTTAATATTTGAGAATATCTCAAATTAACAAACTTTCAAAACGTGTAAGGTTTATCTGAGATCCCTCAGTATGTTTGGGGAATATTTTTAAAAAATAAAAACCTTTATTTCCCTTTTCCCTTGTAGCCAACATTTTCCCTTAAAGATGGTCATACGTCTTTCCAGATCAAGGTTGTAGGTAAGAGGAAAAGTTTACTGCTCCACTCCAGGAAGAGTCCAATATCAGGGTCCAATTGCAAAATGTGCACAGCAGATCCAAGGGATTTTCTGATGAACCTCTGCATTGATGTGGAAGCAAGGGAGCTTCTGTACAGTTACAAAGGTATGTAAAACTCCAATAATCCATACCTTGGAAATTTTGTCATAGCAGATTTTCTGAATTATTACATTATTTCTATTAACACCAAAATATTCTTTAATTTCACTTTTGTTTTACATTTTACACCGTGCTACATATAATATATCTTACACTGAAATTAGAGAAGGACAATAACAAATGCTCTTGACCCTGGTTTGAGCTGAAAACCTACCTACCCTGACCCTTGGTGTTCCAAGTTCAAACTTCAACTTTCTTGTCTGAGTACATACATGACTTCATATTACAACCCTGAGATTCTTTTTCTTGTGGACCGGGCAACAGTTTCATTTTTCTTGAGTTCAATTTGTACAAACAATAAATAGAAATTCTGCCTGGTCCTCAGGAAAAAGAGTCTCAGGGTTATGTATGCTGTCACATATGTACTCTGACATCGGAATTTGAACTTGAACTTAAGATTGTCTATCCATCAATATACATATACAAAAGAGAGAAGTGTGAACAAAAAAAAAACAAATGTAAACAAGCTGCAAATGCAGAAAAAAAAAATCATTAATAAATAATGTGCAAGGTCAGAGTCCTTAAATGAGACTCTGATTGAGTTTGTTGTTGAGGAGTCTGATGGTGGAGGGGTAGCAGCTGTACCTGAACCTGGTGGTGTGAGTCTTCTGGTGCCTATACCTCTTTTTTAGCAGTGAGAACAGCGCATGTTCTGGGTGGAGTAGGTCCTTGATGATTGCTGCTATTCTCTGATGCCAGCGTTCTGTTTTGATGTTAATGGTGGGGACAGTTTTGACTCTGATGTCCTGAGCTGTGTCAACTACCTTTTTCAGAGCTTTCCACTCAGAGTTACTGGTGCCCCCATTAACAACCTGTGACGCAGCCAATCAGCACACTTTCCATAACACAATTGTAGAAATTTGCCAAGGTTTCCAAAGTCACACCAAACCTCCGCAAACTCCTGAGGGAGTGGAGCCACTGACGTGCTTTCTTCGTGATGACATTAATATTTTGGGTACTGGAAAGGTCCTCCAAGATTGTGAATCTCCAGAATTTAACCTTTCTCACCCTCTCCAAGTCTAACCCTCCAATGATCACTGGATCGTACACCTCTTGTTTTCCCTTCCTAAAGTTTATAATCAGCTCCTTGGTTTTGGTGACACTGAGTGTGAGGTTGTTGCTTGTACACCATTCAGCCAAACTTTCAATCCTGCTCCTGTATGCAGGACTCACACCCTAAGTCTAGATACATGCCAGGCCTGAAGACTAGATCTCAGTCTGAGCTACAGTCTAAACCCTGATTCTGGACTCATAACATATTCTGGACAAATGAATGAGCCAGAAGCTTCAGAATTTCTGAACCAATGGATGTCAGATTATCAGAGTTTCAAGGTAAATGTCAGGAAAGCTCCATGGAGCTTCAGGCATTTCCCTGGACAATTTAAATCTTTGTGATCCTACATCCATTAAACCTTCGTGATAATTGCACAAAAAATTGCCTTGCCGTCCTATGAAATGCAAATACCATGCAATTGCACTGGTGGCTTCTCAACATTACAATCAGATATTCTTGCACAACAGGGAACAAGTCAATTTTATGTCTGTTTAATTGCAATGTTTTGGTGGTTCTTTTTAAATTATCCTCAGTGTGTTATATCTCATGTTCTTTTAATGCATTTTATGCTATTAGTCACATTAAAAATTGAACTTTCTCCAATTGTTCATTCTTAAACTAGTGCCTGCAGTACATTAACGATAGTTATGGGAGTTAAAATTTAGATTCTATGAGTAAATAAAGGAAGGTCTTAATGTGGATTTGAAGTTGTCATTCAGTTTATTTCTGCTTACCTATACCTTTCATGCCAAATTTGAATTGGCCTTAATTACACATAGATTGGGAGAACAGTACTTCTATCTATTTTGTCATTGCTGTAATGGGCTTTATCCATTGAAGATAGTTCCAGTCATGGTATTTCTGTAATCTCCACTGCAAATCCATACATAATAGGCCAAATATTGCTGCAAAATTAATAATGCAACTAGTACCATCTCCACGATTTGGCTGCAAATTCCACAGTAACATCAGGCAAGGGCATACACATTAGCTTGAATCAGAAATTGAAAATGTACCATCGAAGAAGTTCAGGTCTGAATTTAAATTTCCAAAGACATTATGTTCCCGCCCACCTGCATTAACAAATGTGTTTTGTGGCACATGGTTTCTGCGCTAGCATAGCACATAATTTAGAAAATTGTTAAGTCATTTCAAAGCCAAGCACTTCATCAGGAACACGTTGGTGTTAATTATTAGAAGCTCATATACCCGGCAGGGAAAATTAACTAACGCAAATAGGTTTACAAAAAACAACATTTTATTTTCTCTTTCTCTTTTCTCACTCTCACAGCCTCATCATTAGCCACCTATTACACAGGCATAGAACTTCATCTGATTTGAATGGCTTAAATTGCCTCATTTGGTCTCACCCTATTGGGGTAATTCCCTTTTCCATCCTCTTCCCTATCCAATTCTACTTCTACATGTTTCAATCCCTGTTACCGAAACTAAGTTATTTTTAATGACGATCCCTGTCCTAAAATGTTAAATTATTCTCTTTTTATTCAAAAAGAGATATCAGGTGGAAAGGAGAGGATTGTTCTGGTGGGTGATAAGACCTCAACAGTCAGAGTCAGAAATAGGCATCCTTTGGAGCCGATGCTAACTGAAAGGTTAGATCTTTCAGCGACTGATTTTAGTTTGGAAAAGTTAAGATTTGGCAGAGTTTAACATTAAAATTCTAACTGTCCTAAAATGTTTTGATATACTGCTGTTTACCAATTGCCTTGAAATTCTGGGCTTTGTAAAGTTGAATTTCCAGTTTGTGACAGTGAAATATTTGTTGTTCATAATTTTTTATAACAGTTGCTAAGAATAGCTTTCTGTAAATACAACCTGATTTATCTTGGCAATGGAGAATAGTGGATTCACTCAAATCGAAGACAACTTGCATTTTCATTCATGCATCTCCAGTGGAGCCATCCTTCTAAATTTTTTTTTTTGTAATTTTGTTTCAGTCACTGAAAATTTGAAGTAATTTATTTGGTAACTGCTGGCAGTTGCACTCTGGGGACAAATCTGTATGTTTTATTATTTTGAAAATCACTAAGAAAGTTTGTTTTAACTCTCAAAGTTATAAGTCTTAAGAATAATAGAGCTGTAGAGCATGGGAACAGACCATCATGTGGCCCAATATGTTCATACTGCCCAATGGGCACCCATCTGTATTTATCCATCCCATAACTTGGCCATACCCTTTTATGTGCAGCTGATTTAAATGCTGTTTGCAATTCTACTTCTACATGTTTCTTTCCAGCAATGCATTTCAGATACTCATCTCAGTGATAATGGCTCCATTCACATTCCTATAAATCTCTTACCCTTTACCCTAAACCTGTCCGCTAGTTTTATTTACCTATAATAAAGAAAAAGGTGCACCTGCAGTCCACCTTATGTGAACCCTCATTATTTAATAAACCTCATTTCCCCTCTTAACCTCTTTTGTTCTGAGGAAACCAAACCTAGTCTTTCCAATCTTTCCTTCTACTAAAATGCACCATACTGCTGAATCCCCTCTGCTCGTTCTCCAGTGAGATCAGCTTGCATTCCTCACATGGCTACTCTAGTACATCACTACAATTCCTGAACTACTGCATTGCATCAGGTATTTAAGGGGGCTGTTATTGTTTTAGAAACATAGAAACATAGAAGATAGGAGCAGGAGTAGGTCATTCGACCCTTCGAGCCTGCTCCGCCATTCAATGAGATCATGGCTGATCTTAAAGTTCAGTACCCCGTCCCCACCTTCTCTCCGTAACCTTTAATACCCTTATACTGAAGAAATAGATCTAATTCCCTCTTAAATATATTTAATGAACCTGCCTCTACTGCCCTCTGTGGCAATGAATTCCACAGATTCACCACCCTCTGGGTAAAGAAATTCCTCCTCATCTCGGTCCTAAATGGTTTGCCTATTATCCTCAAACCATGGCCCTGGGTTCTGGATTTTCCCATCATTGGAAACATCCCATCTGCATCCATTCTGTCCAGTCCTGCCAGAATTTTATATGTCTCTATGAGATCCCCTCTCAATCTTCTAAATTCCAGCGAGTACAATCCCAATTTGTGCAATCTTTCCTCATAAGTCATTCCTGCCATTCCAGGTATCAGCCTGGTGAATCACCTCTGCACTCCCTCTATTGCAAGAACATCCTTCCTTAGATAAGGTGACCAAAACTGCACACAATACTCCAGGTGTGGTCTCACCAAGGCCCTGTACAGCTGCAGTAAGGTATCCTTGTTCCTATACTCAAACCCTCTTGATATGAAGGCCAACATACCATTTGCCTTTTTAACCGCCTGCTGTATCTGCATGCTCGCCTTCAGAGACTGGTGTACAAGTACCCCTAGGTCTCTCTGCACTTCCCCATCTCTTAATATATTGCCATTCAAATAGTAATCTACCCTCCGGTTTGTATTACCAAAGTGGATAACCTCACATTTATCCATATTGTAGTGCATTTGTCATGTATCTGCCCAGTCCCTCAATTTATCCAAATCACACTGGAGCTTCCTGACCCCCTCTTCTGTGCACACAACCCCTCCTAGCTTAGTGTCATCTGCAAATTTGGAGATATTACATCCAATCCCCTCATCCAGATTATTAATGTAAATTGTGAACAGCTGGGGTCCCAGTACAGATCCCTGTGGTACCCCACTGGTCACCGCCTGCCACTCAGAAAATGAGCCATTTATCCCAACTCTCTGTCTTCTACCTGCCAGCCAGTTCTCAATCCACATCACTACTTTGCCCCCAATCCCATGAGCCTTGATTTTGGAAGCCAGTCGTTTATGCGGGACCTTATCGAAGGCCTTTTGGAAGTCCAGGTACACCACATCCACTGGCTCTCCCCCATCTATTTTACCTGTCACCATCTCAAAGAATTCCAATAGATTTGTCAAGCACGATTTACCTTTTGTAAATCCATGTTGACTCTGTCCGATCCCTTCTCTGCTAATCATATATTCCGCTATTACATCCTTAATAATGGATTCCATCATTTTGCCCTCTGTAACAATCTGGTACCTCACCCCATGTTTGGGTTCTGCCGAGTGGAAGTGAGGCATGGTAATGGAGAGGAATTCTACTAGGACCTGAGCGAATATGTTGTCAGCAGTACTCGCTGAGTGCAGGTGGGGACTGGTGAGTTGAGTGACTGAAAATGCCCAGGCGTGCACCAGCCGGCGCTCCTTGATGTCCACCTATTTGGACTTTAACCAGGCCATCATTCACCCAACCCCACACCTCAGGGGTCGGCCTCCTAAAAACAGTGCCCCGATTGATGTTTCTGGAGGGGAGGGTTCGTGTAATGGCCCACGCCTCGGGTCAACACAGGAAATGGCCATCGAAAGTGGCAACTGGCAAAACATTGTGCGGGCTGAAACACCCGTTTCCATAGGCCATTGACAGAGTGGTGAATCGCAGGGAGCCCAATTGGAGTCCGGGTATCTGAGCTAACCAATCAGCAGCCGGCCCACTCAAGCCACATGGCTGAGCTGACTATAGAAGGCAGAGCTGCCACTGCATAAACTCAATATCGAATACACTCTACTGCAGATTCGAGCTACAGCCTTAGGGCTATAACTTAGAGCTATAACCTAACTATAGCCGCAGTGACCTCGCCTCAATATATTTATACCTAAAATGCACCATACTGCTGAATCTCCTCTGCCCTCTCTGTCGAGAATAAAGACTGAAGCCATGTGAATTGTGCATGTACAATTCCTATGTTTTTTTGCCTTTGTTAAAACTTTCACTGTTTCAATCTGGAGTACCATAAGAAAGTAGCCTGAGCAAGAACAATTCAAAGTCCCATCAATGGATACAATGAGCTGAAGCAGGGAACAAAAGTTTCACTTGGATGCAAGGTAATTTCACTCCATCACTGACCTTGATAAGACTGGATATTATACTACATTATGGGCTCTGTCTTGAAAGAGATTAATTATAAGTAACAAAAAAAATTCATGTTTAACTGAAATTTTACATATGTAAAACATGAATGTCTAAAGACACCATAGTTGAACCCATCAAGGGCATGCTGAGTTTCTCCAGCATTGTGTCTTTTACATATGTGTTTTGATGTTCTGTATAGATTTAGCTTGGCATGAGTCAGAGATAACAGCTGTGAACTTACGGGTTCATTGAACCTTGTGTTTGTTGGCTGGGCTACAAACCAGAGGGCGTAACTTATAATTATTACATTTCAGGTCATCTTCTAAATGACAGCAATTTTTATCTAATTTTCATCTGGAGGTTGTATGACCCCTCAGGTTATCCTGTTCCTATACATTTCAGCAAAAAGTTACAAATTGTCTTGTGAAACAGCTGTTACAATCAGCTGTCAATGTTGCACAAAGTAAATCCCATTAGACAGAATTTGTGTAAAACAAGTTACTTTCCACCAATCTATCTATTCCAGAAAACTTGTGGACCAGGGAATACATTTGTGAACATAGACATTTTGTTTTGCATTTTTATCAACTCTCAAACATACTGCAGAGAAGAACCATCTTCCAACATCTTTCAAAAGTGTTATCGTGGCTTCTCCAACTCAAATGTTTTGGTCAAGCCCTATGTTGGACAGATATTTTTTAAGACTTTGTCAGTTATACTGGATATCAGTTGCAACCTAACCCATTGACTACTCTTTTTGGAATTCTACATCCAGAAATGGGATGAGTTCCCACTTTCACACATCGTGTTTGTAGCCTTTTCTACATTGTTGGCTAGAAGAGCTATTTATTTAAATAGAAAGATTCTAATCACCTATTTTGACTCAATGGCTCTCTTAAATTATGTCATGTTTAAGTTTAGAGAAAGTTAGGAGTCGAAAATTTGATACTTCAGTTAAATTTGAAGAGACACTGATCTTTTATAACTTATTTCCATATGACTTAATTATAATATAAGTTAATATAATTATTTTCCCTTCCAGACTCTATTTAATTGTATTTCTTTTCTCTTTGTTGGTTAAGACCAGACGATTAATTTTTAATTAATAAATTCTCAGGATAGGCGGTCCAGACTTTTTTTTTCTTAGATTAGGTTGGTGGGGTTTATATAATAATTTTTAAACTTTTTTTGAATATTTCAGTTTGAGATGAGAACATATTCATTAATTGTGGTGTAATGCAATATGTTAAATCGTATGGTGTCATATAGTTTCCCCCTTCTTGAATATATACTCCTACTCTCCTCATGTATTGTTTACCTATTGTTACAAGCCCAGAGGACCTCAAAACCCAGTAGCAATAGATATTCACCAAGACAAATGGTTACTTAAGCAAAAGTTGCTTTTAATGATCTTTAAAACAGGATCAAACTTTAACTTATCATCATTGACTTAACTAATTGGACTTAACCCCCTTTGAATTTTAAGCACACATTTATGTAATGTGTGTGTAACTTCAGAAAAGTCCTTTGATTCACAGTCCAATCTCACTTCTCATTCCCCCAGTTCACTGGTCGCAGGCAATTCTTATACTGTGCACAGAATTTAACATTTATAAAGTTCACCAGGCTCTGGTGCTTGAAAGGTAAATGGTTACCGCTCAGGAAGGTTCTTGTTGGTTTTCAGAGAGAGATTTGTTGTTCCTGGACATCCACAACTGATTCCTTTTAATCAGCCACTTCAATGTCTTGCTGAAGAAGCTTTCCCCTCAGGGTTCTCCAAATGATAACCTCTTCCTTTCAGGACACCACAGAGTTCCTTTTTGTTTCTCTTATTTGAAGTGAAATATTAGACGGCCAGTCCTCTCCTCTTACATGAACCACAAGGGATTTGACCAGGCTGAACTAAGAACTCACAACTCATCTTCCAAATGGGGTTTTTCACAAGCTTGCCAGCTTGTACTGCTCCAGTCCCAGCTGCTGCAGACTGTAAAACCGTAGAACTGATCTCTGTCTCTCTCCCTCTCTTTTTCACACTCACTCACTAAGAGAAAAAAACCTGTTTGACTCTCTCTGCTTGTGAAAGCACATGACCCTCCTAGAACAGCAAGTTCCACTCCAGACAATATGCAGCTCTGACAAGTTCTTTCATCTGTTGCCTTTTTGTAAACAACAATCCATTAGTGAAGTCTCTTGGGTACTCTTCAAAACTTTTGCAAAGGCTCTGGGGCCGACATGTCTAGCACAAGGCAGAGCTCCAGTATTTTAAATAAGATCTGTTTTAAAATGTTTGTATGTGACCTACTCTTTAAAAAAACCTGCCCCAATTTATCTCCAAAAAACTTACCTATAATCTGTCACACTATATACAATATGATTAACAAAAAGATTAAAAAAGAAAGAAAAGTGTTATAGGTTAAATATGGTTTACTACATAATAAAGAACCTTACAAACCATGCCACCATGGACTATTTCATGTAAAAAGTAAGACTTACATTCTTTTGATTGTTTTTTTATGAACTCAGCACATTCAACAACACTGAAAAACCAGAGAAGCAATTTTGAAGCGTAGCTTCACTATGACAAACTTTTTCAGTCTTTGAAAGGGAATAGATTTGGTCTATATCAAACTCATGAACTCCCAAAGCTACTCTGACTTCTCTCCTTTCCACTCTGTTTCTTCCATGGATCTTCTATTTTCCTACTCTTTCTATTTCTGTTGCAGTTGTCTGTTTGACATTATTCTCCACACAAGGTTTGTTATGTGTTGTCTCAACTATAGGTTTCTCTCCATTAATTTCCAACACTCTCATGGGCTTCATTTCTTGCTCTTATCTTTTCCTCTTTTACACAAAACAAATATCAAGCCTCTTCATTCAATGGATCATCCTCCACAATGCCGTTCACCTCCAATGAGATACCACCTGCAGACACAATGCCTTTCTTCCCCCTTCAGTATTTTGAAGGGACCACCCCCTTTGCAATTCTCCACCCACTTAGCGTGACCTGCTAAGTTTTTCCAGTACTTTTGTGTATGGCACAAGGTCGCAGCATCTGATGATTTTCTTGGTTAACAGTAAAAACTTTGAAAAAGGTTTTGCTCATTAAGAACAAGTATGAAATGCTTTGGAGATTCACAGTTCAGCCCAGTATCAGCTGTTATCTGCTGAGGGTCTTCAGGGAATGGTTCTCTAAGCTCAGCTTCAAAGAGGAACATGTTTTGAAATGTTTTAGCTGCACAAAAGAGAGTGCAATTTAAACCTGCCAAATCCTGCTGCCACAGTTCCAAACTCAAAGCTGTATGTCAACAATTTTCCCTGCCTCTGTGAAACTGACTTGCTTCTTTTATTTCAGGTTCCTTCTGAATCACTTTTGGAGATCAAAGCAATATCTCATGCTTTGCAACATACTACTGCATAAGAAATTTTATCAGGCTCTTTTCGGAACGCAAGGGACCTTCATTTCATTTCTTCTTGTCACACGCAAGCAAGCAGTGGCTTTCTAATCTGTGGAGTGCTTGACTATATACTCCTTGCTTTGAATGATCTCACTAATGTTCATGAACTAGAATCTGTTGAGCCATGGCAGGTGTTACGAACTAACTGACCTCTGTTAGAACTAACACAAGAACAGTAATGGAAGATTTGCTAGATAGTGGTAAATTTAAAATAAAAGTTTTTATTAAACTATTAATCATATAACAGTTCTTGCTTAACTCTAAACTTATTAACTCTAACCTTAAAACCCTCTATGCATGAATGTAATTGTACAAATGTGTGTGTGTGTGTGTGTGTGTGTATTAAAGTCCAAAATATTTCAGTTTAAACTTTAGTCTAAAAAGTTAGTTTTAAGGTCCAGTATTTTAAAGTTGTGTTGAACTTGAAGCTCTATTAAATTGTAGTTCAGGAGTGATTACAAAACATCAAGTTCTTTTAAATTGTTGTTTAAAGCAGCAATTAAGTGTTTGTTAACACTGATCTAATCCTTAGACTGTTCAAACTCACAAATCTTGTTGAGTTGCTTTCCCAGGAAGAGATTTCTTCCTGAACTCTCACATTGGTTTTCTTCTCTCCCTCTTAGCCTCTTAAGAGTTCTGGAGTTTCTTTCCACGATAAGAGTGCACCGTTTATTTTTCAAAAGAGCAATTGAGAAGTGGTCTCCCTTTAGAAATCCACTTATTTATTTTTTTGAAACTTTATTTATTAATTTTAATGTATGAAGAAAGTAAGTAATTCACGTACAGAAAAAAAACAAAATAAAGTAATACAAGTACAAAGTAACATAGTTAATACAATACCAATCTCGGCATCTCCCCCTAACAACTAAAAACTAAGACTAAAAAAAACAATTTTTAACCCCTAAACCCCCCCTCCCCACCCCCACGATAAAGAGTGAAGAATTAATACTATTAGTATAATAAAAAAAATAAAAAATATATATCTTAAAAAAAGATCGATATATATATATAAAAAGAAAAAAATTAATTAAGTATTAATTATTAATCCAAAAAAAATTTATTATATAAGAATATATATGAAAAAACAAAAACAAAAAGAACTTAAACAAAAAAAACCATCTAATAATAAAAAAACTAAAAAAAAGAAAAAAAAGAAAACATATATAGAAAAAAATATATAATAAAAAAAGTTTTTTTAAAGAAAAAAAATGATTAATTCAAACTTATTTAAATTGTATATAATCAATAAATGGGATCCACTTTAACTCAAAAAGACATCTTATCTTGTATAGAAAAAGATATTCTTTCCATAACCAAACAAAACTTCATCTCTGAATACCATCTATCTAAAGACAATACATTTCTGTTCTTCCAAGTAATCGCTATACATTTCTTGGCCACTGCCAGCGCTAAGTAAATAAAAGAGATCTGGTAATTATCTAATTCTAAATCAATCAACGGTTGCATATTCCCTAATAAAAATATATCAGGGTCTAATACAATATGAAGATTATATAGATTATTAAATACAGATTGAATACCTTTCCAAAATTGTTGTAACCGATCACACAACCAAACAGCATGTAAAAAAAGTACCAGAAACCTGATCACAACGAAAACAAAGATCTGATTTACTAAAACCAAATTTTTAAAATTTTTCGGGTGTTAAATATAATTGATGTATAAAACTATAATTAATCATCGCCAATCTAGCATTAATCAATTTTCCAACACTATTACGGCAGATTTCAGACCAATCTTCTTCAGTTATTGTTAAACTTAAATCTTTTTCCCATTTCATTTTATCTTTATCCCAATCTATTTTACTTTCACTTTCCAACAAAATACGATACAAACCTGAGAAATAACCCTTTTTTGGAAATGAGAGCACATATTTCTCAAAATCAGTTTCAGACAGTAAACTCATTTGATGACCGCATACCTGTTGGTACATCATAAGTTCGTAACAAATTTTTATTCCATCGAAATAAAAATTCATTCAAAAAATTTTCAGAAATAACTGCCAATTCTATCTGTGGCCAACTAGGTGTATCTTGTGTGGCCATTAATGCGCTAAGAAATCTAAATTGAGCTGCTTCATAATAAAATTGAAAGTTAGGTAGCCGTACCCCTCCAAATTGAAAATCCCACATCAATTTTTTCAACGCCACCCTAGGAAATTTTCCTTTCTACAAAACATTCCTAATTACTTTATATAAATCCTTAAAAAATCTTTTTTGTAAACAACAAGGAATTGATTGAAATAAATATTGTATACGAGGAAAAATATTCATTTTTATAGTATTAATTCTTCCTAATAAACCCAAAGGTAAATCTTTCCATTTAACTAAATCTGCCTTAATCTTCTTCATTAAAGGAAGATAATTAAGTGAATATAAATTTTGGTAGTCAGTATTAACATTAATTCCCAAATATTTAATTTGTTTCGTCCACTTCAAATTCATAATATTTCTAAACATTGAATAATCATCTTTACTAATTAGAAATCCACTTATTTCTGTCATCCCATTTTGTTAGGAGTCACATAACAGCACCTATTCTGGTTACTGTTATTCAACCCTATGCTTCACAAGGGTCTAACACCAGTGATCTGGTTACTGTGATATAGTACAGACCAGTATCTCCTTCTCTTTCTAGAATGCTGTGGAATCTTGAATTGTCAACTCCTGCCGTCTTCTGATTCAAAATGTCTGAATTTGACAATATATTGACCAAATCATGTGACATTTGCTTCATCAACGAGATCAGTTCCAATTCTTTGAGATCATGTGACCATTCACTGAAATCTTTAATAGCTTAACCTTTATTAGAAGCAGTTTCTTGAAAATCAAGCAGATGTAACGACTCCAAAAGATGACATCACTTCTGAATGTATTGTTTGGGGGTGTGGGTGTAACCCTGTTCCAAACCCACTACAATTAAGACATATTTATAAGAAATATAGCTTAACCTTAACCTAGTATTAATATTAGCATACACAGGTCAAAAACAACAAATTTTCTCCACTCAATATATGGTTTATAACTTCAGTTGAGAACATATGCATAGAGCATATCACGTGTTCCCAATACCGGTAGAGCAAGAATCAATGTTTGTGGTCCTATGACCTTTGATGTCACTCATCAGTCTGAATGGAAGCTGTGGTGTTGGATCAGGTTGTCAATTCCATCCTTTGACATCTGACTAAGTTAGTGGACACCACCCAGCACATCATTGGCAAAACCCTCTCCACCATTGAGAACATCTACAGGGAACATCAGAGAGCAGTGGCAATCATCAAGGATCCACATAACCCAGCATGTGCTCTGTTCTCACTGCTACCCAGGATAAAAGTTATGGGTGCCAGCTTCAAGAACAGCTGCTACCCCTCCACCATCAGATTCCTGATCAACAAACTCAATCAGGGACTCTTAATTTTGCATTGTATTGATTTTTCTCTCTGTATTGCACAGTCAATTTGTTTACAGTTCTTTTTTTTTACATGCGTACATTGAGTATAATTTTTTTGCACTACCAAAATGGTAATTCTGCTACACCTGCAGGATAAATAAATTCAGGTTTGTATATGATGTTATCTATGTACTCTGACAATAAATCTAAAATCTGATCTGATCTGTTCCACACAAAGCCCCTGAACATATCAGTGCTATGCCCTTCACCATGTCACTTGGCATTGAGCAAAGGCTATCTGGCAGGCATGCCTCTGGGCCATACAGTTGGCTATGTCCAGCCATCAACTTTCTTCCATGACACAAATCATCAAAATCCTCATCTGACCCATTTGTAATGGTACTCATATGAAAGCTCTCCTCCTGACAGTTGCCATCTATTTTGGCTCCAATGGCCTTCTACTTCATGATTAATCAGAAGAATTTCCTTCAGCATCACCTCCCACACATCAGCATCTGAGTGTTGGCTCTTGGCATAAAATTAAATGGCAAAATAAACCTTCTTTTGCACTATTTCCTGTGGTTTGGCATTTAACCTGTTGATGATGCCATGACGGCAGGCTTCAGTATTATGTTTTTCAAGGTAAGATGAGGCAATGGAGTGAAGGAGGGGCCCTGCAAGAAAATGCACTGTGGGGTTGTTTTCAGTAAAGGTTCTGAATACTAAGCTCAAACTGGTCTTTATTTTGTGTACGTGAATCCAAGACAACATAGTGTCCGAAGTGGAGATGCTTTGAGCCGTAGACCAGAGGACAGACATTCTGCTAAAAAAAAAAGAGCAGCATGGAGAATGAGGCAGAACACATGGAGATGCCCTGACCGGGAACTGAGGCACCTCCAACGGTGACTTTCACCATTAAACCCCCAGAACCCTTCGACTTCTCAAAGCCTCGGGAGTGGAAGAAGTGGATTAGGAGATTCGAGCGTTTCAGACTGGTGAGTAACTTGAACAATTCCCCCAAAGCTAACCAAGTGAATACACTGGTATATTGCATGAGCAAGCAGCACCAGTATTACGATGCAATAAGGAAGTTTCAACACATATTTAGTTCTAAAGAAAAACATGATATATGATTGGGTCAAGTTTAACAAGAGAATACAGCAGCCTACGGAAGCAGTGGACTCATTCATCACAGCATTGCATGCACTGTCAGAGAACCGCCAGTATGGAGATTTGCATGACGAACTTTTGAGAGACAGATTAGTAGTGGGTCTTAGAGATTCATCACTGTCTGAGAGGATGCAACTCAATGAAGATCTCACCCTCACAAAAGCTATCACAACTGCTAGACAGTCAGAGGAAATAAAGCAGTAACAGACTGACTTGAGAGGAGAAATGAGCGCTAGTAAAGTAGCGAAGGATACATTGCCCATGAAGAGGGGGAAACAGCACAAATACAAAGCCAAGGAACAGGCACAGGGAGAACCAAGATTTAAGAAAACAGTGCAGACCGGGGTTGACCACAAAGTATGCCCCAAATGTGGTAAATCACCTTTCCACTCAGCACTTCAGTACCCAACCAAGAGTGCAGAATGCCACAACTGTGGTAACCAAGGACATTATTCTTTGCAATGTAAATTGGTTTGCTAATGTAAGATCCCAACCGTGCATGCACAGCCATTACATCCATTGATTTGCAAAAAGCAGCACGGGTTTATTCGCATGGGAGTGAAAGAGTGCTGAAACAGTGTAAGATTGCAGGAAAGCTATCCACAAATGGAATCAAACCCCCAAACAAGCCTTCTGGAGAATGAGGTGAGCAGAAAAAGTTTTGGGACAACCGGTGGGAAGTCCCCGGGTCCCATTGAGGGGAGGCCCTGATATAGCCCTCCGGAGGTGGAGATGTTTAGAAAAGGGTTCGGGATGACCAGCAGGAGGATCCTGGGTTCTGATGAGGGGTTGGGGCTGAGGCCAGGCGGCAAGAGCCCAAGGAAGAAGGCCTCCAAGAAGAACCTCTGTAGCATTTCGACAGTGCCAAAAGTCCAGCGGCCCTGCCGGGCGCAGTGATGCAGCTGTGGAGCAGCAAGGCCGATCTACCTCCACTGGGGGTGGCATCAGGTAGCAGTGGCCTACCTTCGTTGAAGGTGGGGTCCAAGTCTGGCTGCACTGACCTGGCTTCGTGGAAGTCAGGGTCTCAAAAAACAGGCAGTGATATCGTTATGCTGCTGCATGAGCCGATTGAACCTCAGTACATCGGCAGCGAATAGGAATACCCCGCACAAGAGCAGGTAGGATCCGATTTAAACCTAACAAATTGCATAGCAAAGCCAGCTGCTCAACAGGCGAGAATAATCACCAGCCACAGAAAAAGCCTGAGGAAGGGTGTGGTCTTTATACGGCGGGCACCCACTCGATTGGGATCCGAGAGTAAGGCCTGCCAGAGATTAGAGCCCTTAACCAGTGATGAAATTGGAAGCCATCTGGATAAATTGGAAGAACTGGTGACTGCCACGGTGAGTAAATTTCCAATTCCATCAGAGCAGGGAGAGAACCTTTATGATTATACATGGGACAATGATGAAGGGCTGGTAATTGAGGCTGAATTATCTAAATCCCCATACACTGCTCAGGCCACTCAGGATGAGAGCAACATACCAGCGATTTCCACAAAGTTTGCAGTATCAAAGGGTTTCCGCCAGCCGCTAGAGGATGATATTGTGAGGTCAATAACTTGTATGGTATCAAGGAATCTATCAAGAAATACCCCTGCCCTGTTCACTGCCCTCTGTTGGAGATGCCCAAGGTAAACTCCTCAATATGGGACATTTTGAACACTTCCACAAGGGCAAAAGACATGAAATTGGAAAGACGACAGGGACACTGGTAAAAGATATAACTGCATTGGCACAAACGCTCTCACACGATTTATCAGGGACCCAACAAGACGCTTTGGGGTTGTTACTCCCATGCAAACTATGCCTTCAGGAAGGAGCTGATTAAGCCTGACCTAATTGTAAGATAAGCTCATTTGTGCAGATCATCTAACCCTGTATTGAACTTTCTATTTGGTGACGAGCTCAGCAGACAGGTGAAAGATTTGAATGAGCAGCAGAAGGCAACAGCTGGTGTGGCCAGAAGTTCAAGAGCACAGGCAAGAGAACCTGTTATGTTTCACCCCTATCGCAGGTATGCAGGGGAATTTAAGTGTGTAACCCGAGATGGCTTCCCACTCCAAGTGGCAACAGCCAGCTTTTTTTAGAGTAACACCCTCCATGAAGACAGCAGCAGCAGAATTTTTCCACTCAAAGTGCTTTGCAGATGTGGGTCCAGAATGCACCAGCCCACAGACAAGGCGGGTCGAGGAAGTGAACGCTACACAATTACAGTTGAGTGCTCTTGATAATTACAAGGCTTGAAAGATTTGAGGTCAATTAATGCTTTTCTATGATTGATAGTGTAATATTACCACTGATGCTTCTATTTAACAGACAGTGAAGGGCTATAAAATAGAATTTGATCCCCAGAAAACCCCTCTGATAAGGAGGAAGGGTCTATATACATGATGGAGGCTATATATGCCGAGATTATGGTGTTAAAAACGAAAAACGTTATTGAATATTGTAGTCATGAAAAACATGAGTTTGTAGCAAACATCTTCACACAACCTAAAGGAAATGGTGGCACTAGAGTGATATTGGATCTATCTGATCTTAATGAATATGTCTTGTACAGGCATTTTAAATTGGATAACATGTATTCTGTGATGCCGCTGTTACGTAAGGTCTATTGTATAGCCTCGATAGATTTGCAAGATTCATACTATTCAGTCACATTCTGCCCATAGTACAGGAAATTCTTGAAATTTACTTGGAAGAGAGAGCTATGGCAGCATAAGGTTTTGTCGAATGGGCTGAGCTCAGTTCCCAGAGCATTTACCAAGTTACTGAAGCAGGTGTTTGCAAGGCTCAGGAAAGAGGGACACATGGTAATGGGTTACCTAGATTATAACTTTATTGTTGGCAGATTGCTTGAGGAAACAAAAAGAGCAGTTGCAGCCACCTCGAGATTATTAAGCCACATGGAGTTTCTTATACACCCCCAAGAAATCAGTGCTAGTACCTACTCAGAAGCTAAAATTCCTCGGCTTCATTATTGATACAGAAGCCATGAAAGATACCCTGCCTGAAGATAAAGTAGCAGAGATTAGGATAGTCAGCAAAAGGCTCATGACAGAGTCTTGTCCCTCCATTAGAAAGGTGGCCAGGTTGATTGGAAAACTGGTGGCAGCCTTCCTGGTGGTACAATATGGTCCACTAAATTACAGGTTCCTGGAAGGTAACAAAATCTCAGCTCTTAAGGCAGCTAAGGGATATTTTGACAGGCCCATGAGATTAACCAGAGAGGCCAGATCCAATCTTGCATCATGGAATGACAATGTCTCGCTGGCTTACGTGAGGATCGAGCTCAAAAAGGTGGACCTGGAGATCAGGTCAGATGCTAGCCCAAAGGACCCCAAAACCCAGCAGCAATAGACATTCACCAAGACAAGTGGTTTTTAAAACAAAAGTAGTTTTAAATTATTTTTAAACATGAAAACAGAATCAAATTTTAACTTATCTCTATACTTAACTAACCCAAATTAACCCCCTTCTAATTCTAAGCGCACATGTATGTAATGTGTGTGTAAATTTAAGAAAAGTTTTCTGGTTCACAGTTCAATCTCACTTCTCCTTCTAAGTTCTCTGGATGCAGGCAATTCTTATACTGTGCACAGAATTTAACATGTATAAAATTCACCAGGCTTTGGTGCTTGAAAGGTAAATGTTTACTGCTCAGGAAGGTTCTTGTAGGATTTGCAGAGAGAGATTTGTTGTCCCAGGATTTCCACACCTGAGGTACCACCATTAGTCACCTCAATGTCTCGCTGATGAAATTTGCCCCATCAGGGTTTTCCAGATGGTAACCTCTTTCTTCAGGCTACTACAGAGTTCCTTTCTGTTCCGCTTATTCCAAGAGAAACATCAGACAGATAGCACTTCCAGTCATCCACTGCTCTGGAACTTTTAGTTTTCAACCAGCTCTTCCTGGCTTGCATTGTTCAGCTGCTTTCAGTGTCAGACACACAAGCTGAGAGGGCTTGTCTTTTCTCCCTCTCTCTCTCTCTCCAACTGAAACTGCCAGGAAGTCCATGTAACTCTCGCAATTGCAAAAACCCCCACCTTATTCAGCAAACCACAGGAGTTCTCCTCTCTTGGTCAAGCTGTTTTCTTAGATAAACAAAACCTAGGAGTGACCTTTCTGTGAGCACTTTGTAGAAAAGTCAGAAGCCTTGTAGTTATCCAACCATCCAGCCTGTCTCCAATTCCAAACAATGGTCTATTCATTTCATGACATCATTTCAATTAGCACCTACTTTGAAATATACATAAAAGTCTCCAAAGATCCTGCAATGTTACTGAATATGAATTCTTCAGTCTTCCAAATAAGATTTGTTTTAAAATGTATGTATGTATGTAACCCACTAATCTTACCAAATTCTCCCAATAATTATCCATGACACTAGTGGCGAAGGTTGGGGAGCCACAAATCTAACGGTCTCTGATGAAGGCAGATGGATGGATAGAGAGCTCAGGGAGGCATCCAAATCCAATATCAATTATTTGGAAATGCTAGCGGGTTTATTAGCGCTAAAGTCATTCTGTGAAAGGGAAGCTGACGTTCATGTATTGCTGAGGTTGGATAACAGTTCAGCAGTAGCCTACCTCAATAACATGGGAGGTCTCAAATCTGCTTCCTGTAACAAGCTAGCTATTGAGTCTTGGCATTGGTGCATTCAAAGAAACATTTGGGTTACAGCCACCTACCTGCCGGGTTGGATAAACACCCAGGTGGACCTTATATCCAGGAAATTCAATGATAGCACTGAGTGGACTCTGGGGAAGAAATACTTTAAATTGCTAGCAGATGCCTTTGGCTTGCCAGAGATAGATTTGTTCCAGCTGAATGCTCAGGTTCCGAGGTATGTGTCCTGGCTGCCGGATCCCTAGATGAGGCTAAATATAATTTTTATGCATTCCCCCTGTAAGCCTTGGTGTCGAAATGCCTGAATAAGATACAGGAGGACAAGGCCACGGGACAGCTAGTAGTGCCAAATTGGCCTTCCCAATGTTGGTTCCCCATATTCCTAAGGCCGATGGTGGGGAGTCTGTTAGTATTCACAAAAAACAAAGGTTTGCTAATCCAACTGATGTCAAAGTTATCTCATCCATTGGAGAGTGTGGATCGACATAAATGCTCTGCAGTCTAGAACTCTGTTGGCGTCTTGGAGAAAGTCTACACAAAAAACAGTATGCCTCCTCTGTGGGGAAATGGTAAAAGTACTGTGCCCAAAATGGACTGAATGAACAGTCAACCTCTATTGGAGGCATATTGGGTCTCCTAACCAGTATCTTCTATGTGCAGGGAGCCAGCGATAGGACAGTGAATACAGCAAAGAGCGCTCTGGACTCTGAGCATGTCATGATGAACCATGCCCTGATCAAAAGATTCATGAAAGAAGTGTTTCATTTACGTCCTCCAGTACCCAGATATAAAGACATTTGGGACAAAAAGATTATTTTGGTCTATTTAAGACTATTGTCACCAACTTCCAGTTTGGACTTACATAGTCTGTCCCAAAAGTTACTAACCTTGACATTGGCCCAGAGGGTACAAACTTTGTCTTGTATTCATATCGACTATATTTGTTGGGAGGAGGACTGTGTAAGCATTCAAGTTACAGATATTCTAGAACATAACAGGCAAGGGAGAATTGGGAAAAAAAAATCTCATTGTATGCACACAGAGAATTTTAAAAAACACGGTGTATGTACAAAACATATTAGGCTAAATGAGAAATACCTTTTTTATATATTATAGAAAAACCACATCAGTGGACTACCTCTCAGTCAGAAATACATATCCTAAATTCTGTGAGGGACTCAGGCTGGTTCAGAAGCCTTACATCATTAAACTCAAACCCAAAGCTAAGGCATTTTCTCTTAAAGTACCACGATGGGTCCTATTGCCACTCATGGGCAAAGTGAAGAAAGAGCTAGAGAGAATGGAAAATCTAGGGGTAATCAGCCATGGGAGGACCCAACAGATTACTGTTGTGGTATGGAGGTATCCCCGAAAAAGAACAGAGAGGACTTTCGCATCTGTGTGGACTTTATTCCCCTAAATGGGTCAGTGTGCCATGAAAGGTTTATCGTCCTTTCAGTAGACAGTTGTCCAAATGTCTTTATATCTTGGTAATGGAGGACATAAATGAAACATTTATTTCATGAATCTTTTGATCAGGGGATGATTCATCATGACATGCTCAGAGTCCAGAGCGCTGTTTGCTGTATTCACTGTGCTATCGCTGGCTCCCTGCACATAGAACATGCTCATAGGTGCACAGTATTTCACTAAGCTGGATGTAAACATGGGCTTTTGGCAGATTCTCCTGTCTAAAGAAACAACACTCTCTACTACCTTTATCACGCCATTCAGGCGTTACTATTTTAACCACCTGCTTTTTGGTATCTCCTCTGCCCCAGACCACTTCCAGAACAGGATGGTGACCAAGGTTACCACAGATCTGGAAGGGGTTGTCTGCCACATGGACGATATCCTCATCTGGGACAAAGGACCAGGTCAATGCTGTCCTGGAGCGAGCATAAAAAGCAGGGGTCACTCTTAATAGGTCCAAACATGAGTTTGGGAAAGGAGAGGTAAAGTTTTTTGGATACATCATCTCAGCTGACAGCATGAGGCCAGACCCATATAAAGCAAGAGCTGTGTATGACACGAAAGAACCAATGAACATAAGTGAGCTCAGGAGCTTCCTTGGTATGGTGAATCATTTGGGGAAGTTCATACCAAACCTGGCTTTAAAGGAAAAACCACTGAGAGGCCTGCTCTTCAAAAAGAACCAGTGGTGCTGGGGTCATGAGAAACAGAGGACATTTTGCAGCCTCAAGCATGAGCTCTCAACTGCACCAGTCCTTCGGCTGTACGACCCAAACAAGCAACTGAGAATATCAGCTGATGCCTCATCTTATGGGCTAGGAACAGTGATGCTGCAAAAGGATGGAGACATTTGGTCACCAGTTGCTTATCCTTCCAGGTCGCTGACAGACACAGAGCAGTGATTTGCTCAACTGGAAAAGGAAGCACGAACACTGTCCTGCAAGAGATTTAGTGATTTCATCCTTGGACTACATCTTGAGTTTGAAATGGACCACAAACCTCTTGTAAATCTACCAGGTGGGCAGGCTTTGGATTTGCTGCTACCTGAGAAACAGAGGTTCAGGATGCGCTTGATGAGGTACTCTTACATGATCTCACACACACCTGGAAAAAGCCTCATGTCAGCTGACACACTCTGTCGCTCCCCACTCAAAGATGGTGTTACATGTACCCACAGTGACATTATGGAAGATACTAATAACTAAACTGAGTCTGTGCTGGACAATCTCCCAACAAGTGACTGATACCTGACTGTACTTCGCGAGCAACTGTGTGCCAACAATGTTTACACACAAGTCATAAGGTACTGTGTTGAGGGTTGGTCAGGCAGGAACCAGCTACAGGGACCATTCGAACACAACTTGCATGAGAGGGCAGTACGAAGCATGCATGATCCTCCTAAGTGGCATAAGGTTAGTTATCCCTGCTAACATGGGAAGTGATGTACTTGAGAAAATACACGAGGGCCACCAGGGGGTAGTAAAGTGCAGGGAATGTGCCAATCAGACAGTGTGGTGGCTTGGACTAAGCAGTCAGATAAGTGAGCTTGTCCTTAAATGCAAAGAATGTATTAAGGAAAGGGCAAATTCAAAAGAACCTCTGATGCTAACCAAACTTCCAGTCAGGCCCTGCCAAAAACTAGGAGCAGATCTATTCACTCTCAGAGAGAGTACCGATTTGCTATTGGTGTCCTGTTTCTCAAGATATATTGAAATAGGGCAGCTCAGTCCAACAAGATCCACAGATGAAATTGTTCATCTGAAATCTATGCACGTCATGGCATCCCAGAGGCTTTCATAAGTGACAATGGGCCACAATCCTCTGGAAACGAAATGAAGGACTTTGCGGCTGATTATGGCTTTGAGCATGTATCCAGCAGCCCCAAATATCCCCAGAGTAAAGGCAAGGCAGTATACGGTGTTCAAACTGTTTAAAAACTTGCTTAAAAAGGCCAGAGATCCCTATCATGCCTTATTGGCAATAGAGCCATGCCTCTGAGCAACGGCTACAGCCCTTCCCCAGTTCCACATTGCCTACCCTTCCAGAGAAGTTGCAGCTGGCTCTCCCAGACCTGCTAAAACTCCCTCACAAGGAAAGGGAGAAAAGATGGATGGATGCAAAGCATTTCAATAAGAGGCACAGAACAAGCAACCTTGCAAAGCTGTCTCCTGGGGACCATATTTGGATCTTGGGTGCAAGATCACAAGGCACAGTGACAACCATACATCACAGCCCACAGTCGTACCTGATCAGCGGACCACAAGGAACACTCATGTCTATACCAGAGCCAGAGTCTCAGGGCAAGAATCTACAGGAGCACCTGCCGGAAATGGATACTTTGTAGAAGCAGGTTCAGGGACTCTATCACCAGTAACAAAATCCCAGAATACACCTGGTATCATGAGAATGAGGTCAGGTAGAGAAGTTAGAAAATCACAGACTTAACCTGTGAGAGACTTAAAAAAAAGAGTTCAAAGGAAATATGTTTTTTTGAATGTTTTTCGTGTTAATTGAAGTGAGCAGAAGCCATAGCTAAGTTTAATTTTGGACTTAAAGTAAGGGGAATATGGTGTAATTTTGTTAGTTTGGCATTTGACCTGTTGATGATGTCATGGGAATGCACTCAGTATTGTTTTTCTGGGTCAGACAGGGCTATGGAGTGAAGGAGGGGCCCCACATGAAAAGTGTACTGTCGGGTTGTTTTCAGTAAAAGTTCTGAATGCTAAGTTCAAAGTGGCCTTTATTGTGTGCATTTACGCAACATTTCCTTTCTCTTTTTCCACTGACTTGGAAGGTTTTAGTTCCAGGTGTCTAAGATGAAGAGACCTAAGTTTGGTTGTGGAGAAGAGAGAAAGAATCATATGCCTGATTCTTCTTGCTCGAGCAATTTCCAATAGCTCCCTTGCAAGCTGCTGTTGAAACAAGTGAAGCTGTAAACTGCCCAACAGAAAGCCAGCCTTTGTCTCAAATGCCCTTGCAAATGAAAAGCTTCATTGCTTGTTCATTGGGCAGTTGTAGGTTCATCCACCTCTCTGGAAATACAGCTCCACCTCAGAGCCAGTGATTGGCCGCGACTTGTGTTGATGAGAGGAGCAATGTTGAAAATACAAAACTTGTTTCTGAATGAACAACATTTATGTAGATACCCACGGTCAGCACCCACTCCCTAATGACACTGTGTCCTTGCCATGGGCCACTGTGGTCGGCATGTCAGGTCCACTCTGAAAGTGTGGGGAACCTGGCCCTCACCGCAATCACCACCCAATCCCCTCATCAACCCTTTCAAAAGGCTCCTGCAGGGAGTTGTTTACCGTCTGCTGCATGAACAGACTGCCCAGAGTGGTGGCCTTTAGGTGGGAGAGGCGAATATGGGGCTCCCCTCGTCCCACAGATGGAATATCCATGCAGCTAAATGCTCGCTCGACCACTGGCAGTATCTGTCTGCCAGTCTGGCCAATTCTTTGGCAGAGTATTGCCAGGTCTTTTCAATCTCCTACCTGCCCCTCACCCATCCACTTGGACTCTCTCTGTTCTCGGCAATTTCCCCATTGTGGAAGGCCGATGGGGGGTCCTCGTGTTGGATCTGGGACCATGTGTTTACTGGCTGGGCTTGCAAGGTCTGCAGGGGGAGGAGTAATGAACTCAGCTTCCTCAAAGTCATCATTGACCAGCCACACATCCCCATCTCCCAACCACGCATCACTCTCTTCCTCACACATGATGAGAGATCTGATTTATACAGGATCGACTTGCTAGTCGGATTGGCAGGCAGCCTAAAGCTGCCAATCTTTGACTAGCTGGCAGGCAGCTTCAATGTACCTGCTCTACAAGCTGGTGATTGTGCCCTGGCAGTGTCTCCAAATGGACCTGCGATGGAGGTTTCGTGATTCAATCTGTTCATCTGGGCACCCCAGCTACATAAATTGGATGTGATATTCCATTGACACCTAAGTAAGAATATCAGTAATCATATGGCTCCCCCACGACTCCCCCCTGGTCTTGGGAAACTAATTTCTCCAAGTCGACCAGCATGGCGTAGCTTGCCAGCTATGCCACTAAATGGCCGAACCCCTGACCATCGTCAGTCCACCCAGGACTTTATATTTTGATCCCTTACTCGATGTGAGTCACTTCCTGCTGCTCCATTGGTGAGGAGGTACACAATAACACATGCACCCAATAGGACACACTCACTCACTCACTCACTCACTCACTCACACACACACACACACACACACACACACACACACACACACTCACTCACTCACTCACTCACTCTCTCTCTCTCTCTCTCTCTCTCTCTCTCTCTCTCTCTCGCTAGTACCAGTTGTTGTGTTTGGAAAGTATCAGAGAGATGAGTCTGGACACGTGTTACAATCAAAGGTAACTTTATTGAACACACAAGAGACAAATGGGGGAAGATGTCAAATGATACTTAATGACTCTACTACTAATCAGCTATATAGACATTCACATTGGCCCAGGATAGACTCCAATTCCAGTGGCTTCCTGTCTTCTACATGCTCGTGTACATGTACACACTTCACAGACAGGGACTTTCAAACACACTACCAATTCCCAGTAGAAACAAGGGTGTCACTCTCTCCAAGCACTGATCTGTTGTAGTTCTACTACTCAACTTAAGTGTAGTGCACACCTTACCCATGAATTCTCCTGTAACAACCTAGCATGGACCGATGTCCGGGACTTGGACCAAGAGGCAGAAAGAAAGAAATGTGATGTGCATTGATATTTTATATTGTCCTGATCTGGGCATCTGGTCAATGATGACACTGAGTCATTTAAATAAGCCAACAGTAAGATGTGCACTAATGGGTGACCAGAGTCCAACCTTGATTAGCAGGTGATGGGACTTCTGAATAAGTTTCATACATGGAGGTCACATGACCCTCCACAATCTTCCAGACAGACAGGGAGGCCACGTGTACCTCCACAATCCACATACAGCACTTAGTCAGGCACCCTGGAGTTAAATGATGAGGTCCTGAGCAGTGGGAGGGCCTCAAAATATGATGGAATAATATAAGTTGGCCAGGACATGGCTTGCTTGCAAATCACCTCTTGAAACCTTTGAAAGTCGTCAAGGCCTGGATTCACACAGTTCTGAATGTCTTTGAATGTTTTTAAAAAGGAATTGATTCCCTTAAAGTTAAAACATAAATAATGTGGAATTTCAATAAGCTATGGCTCTGCCAATGGACTATATTGAAAGCCAATGGAACAAGAAATGGCTCCTCAGTAAACGGGGCTCCTATATTTCGAAGAGAGTCTCAAAGCTGAGGGATGTCAGCAGTCTTTGCAGATGTGCTGTTTTTCCAAAGTGACATCTGGCATATTGTCTTTGACTTTTTCAAATTTCACATTTATTGTCATAGAGTACATACATGAAATTACCTACAACACTGCGGTGAGGCACAATTACCACTTATTGGTAGTGCAAAAAAAACTGTACACAATGTATACAACTGACTGTGTAATACAGAGAGAAACAAAACAAAAAAGGGCAAAAGTAAGAGTCCTTAAATGAGTCCCTGATTGAGTTTGTCATTGAGGAGTACGATAGTAGAGAAGTAGCAGCTGTTCCTGAACCTGGTAATATGAGTCTTGTGGTCCCTATAACTCTTTCCTGATGATAGTAGTGAGAACAGAGCGTGTACGGGGTGGTGTGGATCCTTGATAATTGCTGCTGCTCTCCGATGGCAGCGTTCCCTGTAGATGTTTTGAATGATGGGGAGAGTTTTGCCTGTGATGTCCTGGGCCATGTTCACTACCTTTTCTAAGGTTTTATGCTTGGTGATATTGACGTTTCCATACCAGACCACTTCCCCATCACACATCTGTAGAAATTTGCTAGGGTTTCCAATGTCATATTAAACCTTCACAAACTCCTGAGGAAGTAGAGGCACTATCATGCTTTCTTCACTATGCCATTAGTGTCTTGCTCCAGGAAAGATCCTCTGAGATAGTGACTCCCAAGAACCTCTGATTCCCCCAGTGATCACTGGATTGTATACCTCTGGCTTTCCTTTCCTGAAGACAACAATCAGCTCCTTGGTTTTGGAGATATTGAGTGCAAGGTGTTGTTGGTGTATCATTCAGCCAAGTTTTCAATCTCCCTCCTGTTTTCTGACTCTACATTTTTCTTTGGCTTGGCTTCACGGACGAAGATTTATGGAGGGGGTAAAAAGTCCACGTCAGCTGCAGGCTCGTTTGTGGCTGACAAGTCCGATGCGGGACAGGCAGACACGGTTGCAGCGGCTGCAGGGGAAAATTGGTTGGTTGGGGTTGGGTGTTGGGTTTTTCCTCCTTTGCCTTTTGTCAGTGAGGTGGGCTCTGTGGTCTTCTTCAAAGGAGGTTGCTGCCCGCCAAACTGTGAGGCGCCAAGATGCACGGTTTGAGGCGTTATCAGCCCACTGGCGGTGGTCAATGTGGCAGGCACCAAGAGATTTCTTTAGGCAGTCCTTGTACCTTTTCAGAGGTGCACCTCTGTCACGGTGGCCAGTGGAGAGCTCGCCATATAACACGATCTTGGGAAGGCAATGGTCCTCCATTCTGGAGACGTGACCCATCCAGCGCAGCTGGATCTTCAGTAGCGTGGACTCGATGCTGTCGACCATTACTACCATGGTATTATCAGCAAACTTGTAGAAGGTGTTGGTGTTGTATCAAGCCACACAATCGTCAGTGTAAAGTGAGTAGAGCAGGGAGCTAAGAACACAGACATGTGGTGCTCTGGTACTGATGGAGATTGTGGAGGAAATGTCCTTAAAAACTTTACTGATTGTGGTGTGGAGGAAATCAAGGATCAAATTACACAGTGGGGTGTTGAGCCCAGGTGTTGGAGTTTGCTGATCAGTTTTGTGGGGATAAAGCTGTTAAATGCCAAGAACATCTTTTCTGTCCAGATGTTTCAGGGCTTTGTGTAGAGCCAATGAGATGGCATCCATCGTAAACCTGTTGCTACAATATGCAAATTGGAACAAATCCATTTTGCTGCTCAAACAGGAGCCAATATGCTTCAACACCAGTTTTCTAGAAGTCTGTGCATGTATGTATATGTGCTGGCAGTGGGATGATTAATTTGCCTCTATACTGGAAAGGTAATTTCCTATGAAATCCTTACAATTGCCTTATTTACCCATGCATCTTTCAATTTAATTTCTCTTTTCCACAAACATTCATTTGCAGAGAATCTTTCCATTCAACTGAAATCTGCAACCAACCACTGAAAGGCACCCAAGAGCCACGCAGCTTTCCCTAACTTTCCATTGTGCAAACATGTCCTCTTTTTTTAAATTTTTTTATTTTTTACACAATAAACCATATTGACCAAAATCCTCTTGAAGGTCCCTTCTCCAAACAATTCTTTCTACCTTCTCCCTCCTCTCCCGCTTCCTTCTCAGTAGCCCTGTCGTCAACAATCCAGGCCATGTATCCTGTAATCCCATCCTGCTTCCCCTTCTAAAACAGCTGTTTCCCCACCTCCGTACTGTCCACTTTAAAACATTTCTCATTTATCAGGATAGGGATGTATTTAAAATCTCCTCTATGTCACAGTGTTTGTTTTTTTTCAGAATTGTCCTTTATGAAATGCCTCAGGACAGGTGTCGACATTAGAGCCTTTATTATTGCAAATTGTTATCGTTTCTTCCTCAATTTTTTTTCTCCTTGCTGTAGGCAAACATTGAACTTCCACTCAACAGTTTTGATCAAAGGCCACTTGATTCCAGAGGCATGAACTGTTCATCAGCCAGGACCACAACAATCATTTGTCAATGGTTTCAAAGCAGGAATCATTCTCTGTACTTAGTGAAGGGTTATGTCTGGTTGGGAAGAGGCAGGGTGGAGGTCACGTCCAACCACTCCATGTTAAACATATTGCAAGAATATGCGTGAGATCCTGTGCACCTATGTGTATAATGCATGTCTCCAAAAATCACCATTAATCCCAAGTCTCTGTCTGGAAACTCAGCGCATTTATAATAGAAAATGCAGTGATTGTCAACGTCTAAAGTTTGGAAATTTATATAATTTAATATATTTTAAACCTTTATTTATACTGGAATGTCCTTGGATGAGTATTCCAGGCTTTAGTGGTCAAAATTTATTCCAGTGATGTATTCAACCCATAATACTTAACTAATTTTAAAATGCTCCCCTGTTACAATAACATGGAATTGAATTATTCTTGTGTCTGTCTCCAGGGCCTGTCAAGCAAATGGCTTTTAACCATTCTTATTTTAAAATATTGTTATATATTGAAAAGGTGCTCTCCAGAGGTTAACCTTTAAAGATCTGTTCAGCTGCAGGATTGCATTGCTACTTAGATGGGGAGTACGTGTTAGACTGTTACTCCTAAGGAAGCTAAAAACATAAGATTCTGACATCTCTTCCTGTTGGGTTATTGTTTAATATCCATCCTGGTTCCACTGCCCAGTTTCTATCCTGTTCTGAGTGACCAATTTAGTTTGATCAGAGGCCTGTCTAATCATCTGTGTCCTGCTTCTTGTCATCTATTGTTTTCCTCATTCTCCTCCTGAGTACAACATTCCAGTTTCAGACACTGTTTGCCGACTGTCACAGGTTAAGTGCTTTTGTTCTGAGCTCAATGATCCTGTGGGAATATTAATAGTGAAATGTAAGCACATTTCTTCCATTCTTTTTAGCGAAGATTGCTTCTGGCAATATAGTCAATATATAAAAAAAATTATGATATTATTATGGGTTCTAGCTCCCTTGAAAATATTACAAACAACTTTGGAACAAAGCACTTCTCTTTTGGAAACTGTAAATGCTTTACTTTGCAAGTACATTAGGACCGAAAAAAATTATAATTACTACGGTATGTTTTTTAATCTTCAGAAGTCTTATTTAAAACCATTTATTTGAGTGTAGCCAGAAAAGTAACCATCTGCATGTTGGATAAAATGTTAACTTTATAAGTACAATAAAACCCCTGGCATTCAGCACCTATGAGGATTGGTAGATGCCAGATAAGTGAATTTTATGTTTGCTTGAAATTGTGTGATTGGCGAAATAACGGTGAGGCATGCCAACTTTAAACCTATATTTTTGCCATTTATTTTCCACAATTTTTTTGCCTGTTGTTTGAGGCTGTCAGGAGCTTGAATTCCAGATAACGGGGGTTTTACTGTAAAAGGTGGATTCCATCTTGAAATTTACTCAGGCCACCTAAGCTTTCAGTGCTAGGAGAAAATGTATACAATATAAGACATTGTATACAATATAAGACATTTTTATGTAACACATAAAAACCAGTGAACCAAAACAATTAAAACAGAACAATTTTTATCAAGTCTATAGTGCACCTCAGTTAAAAAGCGAAATCTCCATCCTCAGAGTGTAATCCCATTTGGATGGAAATTAATCTTGGACTTCCCTCCATTTAAGCATTTGTTGCTGCAGTTGATTTAAGAGGTTTGGATCTATTGAAGTTATAATACATTGAATTGGTTGAGCATTTAACAGTTTTTCAAGTGATTGCTCTCTTGATATTCCCAGAAGTTTTGTTTCTTGCACTCTATTGCACTCAAGTGAAGGGCTTTCTCGGCACTTTTAATACAGCCTTTTCAAAGTAAAATGGATACTTAAAATTGTACACATGGGAATCTAATACCTATATGTCAGGCAATGTGCCATCAAAGGAAATTTAATCCTGTAACATCATCAGAAAATGAATTTTATTTAGATGTGGAGATTCTTTGTAAGTTCTGTAGAAAATCCCATTTGTCTTATCAGAATTTGAAATGGTGTGCAGAGTCTATGGGATTCTATATGGTGGTATAAACCAGGCAATCTGATGATGTAGAGCTAGAAGATCTCTTATTGAAGGCAATAATTATGAACTGAAGTATAATAATGAATCAGAGTTAGAACAGCAGAACACACCATTTCTTCAAGATATTGTTTTTTTATACAGCTTCTCCTTTAAAAAGTAAATAATGATTTAAATGATTAAATTATTTATCAAATATATGTGTAAATGTGATAATACACAATCATAAATTCAATTAGATATGAACTCATTCAATTCTTGGGCTTCTCACTTGTTGGACTGTTCTCTTCAAACTGCACCGTTTATCTCTGAAATATCCAGTCCAGACACCAATGATTCCATTTCTCCATGAGGCTTTGCATAATTTCTCACAATCTTCTCTGCAGTTGTTGCCTTCATGATTTTGAATGCACCTTATTATTCATTCTTTATTCGTGATTCCTTGCTGTCATCAGTATTCTGTGAACTGTCCATTTGAGACTTCACAGTGAGTTCAATATTTGTTTTCACCAACAATTGCTGTTATCAGTTCGACATTACACTTGGTGCTTTACTGGGTTAAGGTGACCTCAAATGCAACAGCTTTGCTTTGCTTCTTAAAACTTTCCTTCATTGTGCTTCTGCTTTCACACGGAATTCCACCTTGGCTTTCCACTGATTAATGTAAGCACCAGACTTCTTTCCTACCATAAAGAGCTGAAAAAGAAGGTTCTCTTCTTTGAATTTCTCATCTCTTTTTTGAGGTTCTGATGTGATGGTGTTTAATCTGTCCTATTGCACTCTGGATCTTGACATTAATAAGGACATTTTCACTGTGACATATTCCAGAGGACATTTTGAACTGCCTCCAATTACAGTGCAGTACTCTCTCAAAGCATCCAACTCAATCTGTTCTCGATTCTTCAGCAATTCTGTAAACACCAAGAATTGTGTAGAGATCAAATTTTCCCCAAAACTTTGCTGCACAATCTCATCTTTTCAGACTGCATCAATGTTGCTAGACTTGGTTGTTATCAACCTATTGAAGCATCTAATATTTTGGCTATTGCTGCTTATCTTGGTTCTGAGCTTGTGAACTGACATCACTGCTTTTCTAGAGCTTCTATCAACTGACCCTTTCAATTTGTCCAAGTAGATTACTGATTCTTCCTCTGAACTGTTTGTGTGGACGTTTTGTAAACTCCCATTATTCCAATACTATAAAATTACCATTGAAGTGATAACTTTGACTCAGACTTGTCATTATGTATTGTCTTTCTTCGGTGCTGGACTCAGAACAAATTTATCTGGGCCATGCCTCCTTGTTCCAATGTTCTGATTAGCCCATTACTTAGTCTTGCAAGTCTTTGATTATGGTCCATGACTATAATTGGCAACTAGACCCATTTCCCTTTCAATGCAAACCAATTATCATTTTAGTCATGACTCAGAGGGCCCTACCTTTATAAGTGTTCAGCAACATCTTTCTACACCTCAATGGAAGATGGTGAAGTATTTAAAATATGCTTTCTGGCTTATGACAGACTGATACACATATCTACAGTTGCCTGCTGAATCAATTGTCTAAATGATGCATCTTTAGTACTCTGCTCAGAAATGTGATTGATTCTTTTGAACATTCCTATTTCTGCAATTTATTTTGTGACTCTATGTATGCTACCATCTGTTCAGTGTACTTAATTCCCTGTCACTGATACAACTGAGGACTGTTGTTTTTACTGGCTCCAGTGTTGTTTAGAGTATTGGACTATGATATCTGCTTTACCTTATGACAGAAATAGCACTGTACTTTCTTGAAAAGAACCGTGATGATGTTAGCCTTAAAGAACTTCTCAACTTGTTTAATATACAGAACAAATGACAGAATTCACTTGCATTTTGCAAGCTCCCTGATGGATCCAACACTTCCAATGCTTGCTCTCATTACGACTCTCCTTTCCAAATATGCTCCAACTTGTGGAAATTTAGTATACCGTTTTATCTAGCAAGCAATAATATCTCATTCTCAATGCCAGGATAATGTTTGCAGTGTTCTTTTGTAAACATAAGCAATGTGATTGAGGCAGAGCTAGACAGAACATAAATCTCAACAGAGCTATAGTATCTAAGTACAACAATATATCAGATGTGTATGGCAAACACAGCCTCAGAGATCCAGGTCCAATTCAATCCTGACCACCAGTGCTGTTTGTGTGGAGTGTGCATGTTCTCTCCATGACCACATGGGCTTCATCTGGGAGCTCTTTCCTTTCACATCCCAAAGACATGGGTTGGTAGATAATTCATTGCCTCTAATGAGTGATAGAGTTGATCAAATGTGGGAAGAATAAAATGTGACTAGATTAAATGTGCTTCACAGTCACTGTGGACTGAAGAGGCTAAAGGACCTTTCTTCCATGCTGTCTGACTCTGTAACCTAGCACAAAGCAGTTATTAAATGTTTCCTACACATAGGCAGAAGTAATTTCCATTTTCAAGAAAATGTTCATTAGTGGCAAGAATTACTATTATAATTCCCATGGCATTAGCTAAATGTCAAACTAATTTGGTCTTTTCTGCTTGTATTTTAGATTTTTTAAAAACTGCATTTTACTTTTGTGCAACTCCATCTGAGCAAATAGTTATGATGAGTAAATTCAAATTGAAAATGCAGGCAGATATTTCCTCTTCCTTCCTCTTATTAACCCTAATTTATTGTATCAATTTGCAGTCTATATACAAAATAAGAACCATGGAACTCTAAGACATTACACCATAAACAGATGAGCGTTAATATTGTGGGCTTTTTGTATTCTCACTATATTTCATACATCTAATAATAATGTAGAACTCTACCATATATCAATTTATTAAAACTATTCAATTTTTCTACAAGTGACCATATAGATAGGAATATGCTGGAAAGAAAACAGGAAAGCATGCATTATTGCCAAATCTTTCATGAGCTGTTCTTTACATCCAATGAGTATTAACGAAAAAGGAAATAGAAAAAATCTACAACTTCCATCACACAAAACCATTTCATAAAAATGAATATTTGCAAGTGCAGAGTATTTAACTGGAAGTATCATTTTGAATCATTATCATTCAATGCATATCTCTGAGGGGAACACATCAGTTTTGTTCCAGACATGTTGTCTGTGGCATTCCTCATAAATGCAATTGTCACGCTGACAACAGTGAAGCTTCCAGGCATCAATATAACTAGAAGAGTAGCAATCATTAACACTACGTTGGGCCAGTGCTACTGATTGCCCCCATTCAACAATGATCAATCTCTATTTAGTTTCTTTTTAAATCATGAGATCTGGATTGACGGACTTCAGAATATACTGGGATTTTATCCAGCCTTGTTGCAGTTTAACTTTTGATTGACAACAGCTGCTATTGAGATGATTTTTTTCAAACTTTATTTAAAAGATAGAAAAAAACATAACATACAGTATATAAATAATTTAAAAAAGATTTTACAAAGATATTAACACCCACCCCACCCTCCCACCCCTTCAGCCAACTCCATTAAGGGGAGCAAAAAAAATATAGATGATATATATATAAAAAGAAAATATTATACATGTTAATAACATTTCAAAGTATATCTAAATGCATATATTTCAAATACGGAGACCACTTACTAACAAAAGAAGAAGAATTATCATGTAAATTATAAGTAATTTTTTCATGACAATTCATACTTTCAATTCATTGTGCCAATGTGATATATTAATCTCAGTATCATCTTTCCAAGTACTAACAACACATTTATGTGCTACTGATAACACCAAACGTACAAAAGCAATTTGAATTTTGTCCAATCCCATTCCCCTTAATGAATACAAATTTCCCAACAAAAAAATTGTTGGATCTAAAGGTAATATAAAATTACATAATTTTTCCAAAACTACTTTGATTCCTTGCCAAAATGATTGAACTTTAACACAATTCAAAACGGCATGTAGAAAAGAACCAATACATGAGCCACATCTAAAACAAGAATCCAAATTACTAAACCCTTATTTTTTTTTAGCTTTTCTGGGGTCAAATATAATTGATGTAAAAAAATTATAATTAACAATTACATTAGTCAATTTAATTACATTGTCCTGACACACATTCACCCAATCATCTTTGGGAAAAATAAATACTAAATTACTCTCCCATTTAAGTTTAGATTTCTCCCAATCTGACTTATCCATACTATCTTGTAACAAATTATACATAACTGAAATATAACCCTTTTTCGGTATAGAGGAAATCAAAGATTCAAATCTCGATAAAGTAGGTAAAATCATCTCTCTACCATAATTATCTTTTATCAAAGCTCTGTTGATAATATGCAAACAAAGAATTTACAGGTATATCAAATCTTTCTCTCAATTGATTGAAAGAAAGAAATTGCCCCTCTTCAAAACAATCTTGTATTGTCTTTATACCTTTGGAATCCCAAATCGTTAAATGATTATTAAACATTGAAAAAGGAATAAACTGATTATTATACAATGGAGTTAAAATTGATAATTTATCTTTCGACCCTAACACCCTATTTTTAAAAAAATCCAAATCTTTAACAAATGTTTCAATATCAGCATATCATATTGCTGTAATAAAATCAAATTCCAACAAAATATAAAATCATGTATCTCAACCCTAGAAATACATGCCATCTCCACTTTAGCCCAGCTAGGAGGCTGATCTAAATCCATCAATCTACTAACAAACTTCAACTGGGCTGCTTCATAATAAATTTGAAAATGTGGTAACAGTGCATACTTCCATCTAAGTCTATGCAACACCACTCGAGCTAATTTACCTTTCCATAAAACTCTCACACTACTTTATTCAAATCTTGAAAAAAAACCTTAGAGAGTAAGCAAGGTATTGACTGAAATAAATATTGAATTCAAGGGAAAATATTCATTTTAATACAATTAACCCAACCATTCAAAGTTAATGGAAAATCTTTTCACTTAATCAAATCTGCTTTAATCTGTCTTAATATAGGTACATAATTTAATTGATATAATGATTGATAATTAGTATCCATAAACACACCTAAATATTTAATTTTACTTGTCCACCTTAATTTTGTAATTGTTTTAAATTCAGAATAATCTCCCACTTCAACTCATAAAATTTCACTTTTATCCAAATTAACTTTATATCCTGATAATTCTCCAAATTTCAACAAACACTCCTTGCAATTATTTAAATAATCATTCCGGTTCCATCAAGTATACTAACACATCGTCCGCAAATAAGTTAATTTTATATTCTTCATACGTAACTCTCATCCCTCTAAATTCTTCATTTTGTTTAATAGCCTGAGCTAATGGTTCAATAACCAACACAAATAAGGCTGGTGACAATGGGCAGCCCTGTCGAGTTGAATGAGTCAATTTAAATGGTAAAAGAAATCTGTCCATTTGTCACCACCCTAGCAATCAGGTTCGTATATAAGGCCTTAACCCAACCAATAAAAAAGGGCCAAATTTCAATTTCTCTCACACTTTAAATTAAAAAATCCCACTCAACCTTATCAAAAGCTTTTTGTGCATCTAATGCAGAATCGAACACTTGCTTTCAATATGCGTTAACCAAAGTAATTAATCGAAATATATTGTCTGATGAATTTCTATTCTTAATAAAACTTGTTTGATCAATATGTACCAATTTGGGTAAATATTTAGCAAGTCTATTAGCTAATACTTTCGCTATAATTTTATAATCTACATTTAATAATGAAATAGGTCTATATGATGACACTTATAATGGAACTCTATCTTTTTTTTGGAATGACAGTTATTAAAACACTTGAACATGATTCTGGTAACTTCTGATCTTCAATAACTTGATTCATCATCATTAAAAAGTTTATAAAATTCCACAGACAATCCATCATCTCCTGGGGACTTTCCATTAGGCATTTCCTGAATAGCTTCCTTAATTTCAAAATCCGTAAATGGAGATTCCAATTCCTGAACATCGTTTCCATCTAATACCGGTAACTTTAATTTAGATAAGTAAGAGCCAATAGAACAATTATCCTGTTTCACCTCAGAAGTATATAATTTTAGATAAAATGAATAAAACTGGTAATTAATTTCCTGAGGTTTATGTAATTTTTGAATTCTTCTTAACAGCATTAATAATCCAAGATGTTTGTTCAGCTTTCAATTGCCAAGCAAGTACCTTATGAGCTCTTTCCCCCAACTCATAATCACGTTGTTTAGATCATTTAATTAAGCGCTCAAACTGATAAATTTGTAAAGTATTATAATGCAATTTAAATCTCACTAATGCGGCTTTTTAAAATCTTCTGTTACATCTTTCTGAAAATCTTTCTCTAACTCAGCAATCTTATTTTCTAACTAAACTTCTGCCATATATTGTTTCTTAACTTTCATAGAATAACTAATAGTCTGCCCCTTCGAATAAGCTTTTAAAGCATCCCATATTAAAAAATAACTATCCACAGAATTAACATTCTCGGTCAAAATTAAAGAGATATGCGCTTTAACAAAAAAATAACAAACTCTGTTTTTTTCAATAACAATCTAAACAACGGAGGTACTAACTCTGAACTTTCACAAGAAAAAAGTAATAATGAATGATATGATATAATTCTACTTTTATATTCAGCTTGTAATACTCTACCTTGTAAATGTGCTGATACCAAAAATAAATCAATTCTAGAAAATGAATCATGTTGTGAAGAATAAAAAGAAAAATCTTTCTCTGTAGGATTAACTTTTCACCAAATATCCACCAAATTTAAATCTTTCATTAACGCATTAATTTGTGTTGCCATCTTTGATTTCCTTATACTTTTTTGATTTCTGTCCAATAAAATGTCCAGAACATAATTAAAATCACCACCAACTAAGACATTTTTATTAGCTTGAGTTAACAGTAAAAAAGCTTCTGAAATAAACCACTCATTGTCTATATTAGGGGCATAAAGATTCAGCCAAGTCCAAGATTCAGCAAAAATTTTACAGTTCACTCTTAATACTCTACCAGCATAGCCCTCTGAAAATTCCAATTCAAATAGTAATTTTTTATGAATCAAAATCGCTACTCCTCTGGCCTTAGAATTTAAAAAAAGAAGAAAAAAAACATGACCAACCCAATCTCTTTTTAATTTCAAATGTTCATCTTCAGTCAAATGTGTTTCTTGTAAAAAAAGCAATATCAATTTTCATTTTTTTTATATAAGCCAATATTCTTAATCGGATTATTTAATCCCTGAACATTAAAAGTTGCAAAATTCAATTTAGACATCTTTTTAACTACTAATATATTAACACTATAAAATAATGCTCCCCTCTATAATTCTTCCAAAAAAACCCTAAAAATAATTAACACAAAAACACAAAAAAGCCCCACCCAAAGGTAGTAATACCCTAAAAATTTGGGTGTGGTAAACCCACTAGTGGCAGATGACTATCAAAGTTTTCAGTGTCATCCACCCCTCCAGGCAGATACATATTTATTATTTAATTAAACACAATCAAATATAGTCCATATATTTAACCCAATAATTCCAAGCCCAACGACTGGTCCGGATCTTCAATATCAAGAAGACTTTGTGTCAACTCTTCTTTCTTTCCATTCTTTCCATTCTTTCCATACCCATGTCCATTTCCATTTCCATTTGCCCTCCTCTTAGGAGACAACGGAGGAGAACGCCCATTTCTTCACAATCCTGGCAAAGAATTAGCAAAAACCAAAGCATCATAATCATTCTCAAAGAATTGAGATTGAAAGTTTCCATAAAAAACCTTCAAAATTGCAGGATAATGAAAAGCAAACTTGTAGCCTTTTCGCCACAAAACATCTTTGACCTTATTAAATTCTCGTCATCTTCTACTAACCTCTTGGCTCAAATCAGCATAAAAAAACATTCTGTTATTTTGAACCATTAATGGAGACTGATTCTGCTGTGCTTTCTATACCGGCATACATAGAATCATTTCTCTATCTTGGTATCTTAAACAACGAACCAAGACTGCTCTCGGGCTTTGTCCTGAAAGTGATTTTCTTCTCAGAGCTCTATGAGCCTGATCCAATTCCAAGCTTTCAGGTAAAAGCTCTTTACCCAGCACCTCTGGGATCCAATGCTTAAATTTTTTTAACAGGATCGGAGCCTTCAATGTCCTCTGGAAGATCAACTATTTTCACATTATCCCTTTGGCTTTGATTTTCCAATGAATCAATCTTCTTCAATAAATCTCTTTTTTGAATCCCCCAATCTACAAAAGAACCTTCCACTTTTTCAATTTTTTCTCTATTACATTCCACCTGATTTTGACACTCAGAAAAGGCTGTTTCAATTTTCATAGAATTATCTTACACAGTATCAACTGATTTTATACATCTTTTAATATCACTCTTAACTACAGTCATTTCCTGTTTCATAGTTGACATTTCATCACTCAGCGTATTCATTTTTATTTTCATCTCCATAAATCCTTTATTCACCTGAGTTGATATTTGTTTTGACATATTGTGCATTTGACAAGCAATCCCTTCCAAAACAGTGAACACTGAATCCATTCCAGATTCCACCTCCACCTTTTGAGGTCTGCCTCCTTTTAACTATAGGCTCCTCCTCCTCCTGGACAAATTCCAATAATGTAAGTTCCTCTTCTTCCTCAGTCATTGTAGATCCTTTAGCTGAATGGCTGCGGGTCTGCACGCCCGATGCCGGCATCCCGACCTCTTTGGGACGCTGGCATTCGGGCTTCCCCACAGCTCATACTTTGTCCAGCAATTCTTGGACCTGGGATGCCCCACACAAGCCAGGCAAAGCCGCCGGATGTGCAGTAAAATAATATATTAGGGGCATAAGAAGAAAAAAAACATGACCAACCCAATCTCTGACACTATACTGCGTGCCCCTGGGCCATCCAGCGCGGTCACGGGTTCAAGAGTTCCCTTGTCGGCTGTGCCGCCCACGCGCATGGCTTCATATGAACGCGGGTCGGCAATGGCCAAACTCACCAAAGTGTCGATGCCATCTTGCAGAGGCAGGATCGGCGCCGAGGTCAAACTCGAATGGGCTGGACTCCTCTGAGACTTGGAGACTCCCAATGACGATTCCGTGGATTCAGCTATGCAGGTAGGCCTCAATTCTTCTGCACTTTTGTATGGTAATTTTTTCTGAAGTTGAGGTTTAAATTTTTTCACATTAGATGCCATAATAAATCACTGTTATTTAAACAACTGTAAATATTATTTTTAACCACTTTTATGCTTTTTAAAAACTGGGTATTTAGTAATCAAACTGGGGAAAGGTGGAATACACGTATTTCTTGTGCTCCATCTTTCTATTGAGATGAATAAGACAAAATGATAAGGTTGTGATCATCTGGAAGCCTTTGTAATTGGCTGGTCGGTATGGTTTTCATTGTTTTATATTGGAAAGTCTACAGTTTGTCAGAATGTTTATAGCTTTGTCATTGGCTCAACAATGAAATGTTTTGTATTTTGTTCCAATATTGCAGGTAAGTCAGACTAAGAATAATTTTGGCGCACTGGTTAAGCCAACATTTATTCTTGTCTCTGTTTGCCTATTAGAAGGGAGTGAGCTGTCCTCTTGTGCCATTTTAGTCTGTGTAATGAAGATGATCTTAAAGTGCTCTGGTAATTTGCTCCAAATAAATGGTTTAAAGGTATCATCAGGGTGCAATTAATTGTTAATCACATTGATGTGGTATGGGAATCACATCTAAATAAGGAAAGGATGAAATGTACCTTTTCAAATGAACCTATTGAGATTTTATGCTAATTTGTCAATTGAATGGGCACCCTTACTGATTTGTATTAGTGTTTTCGACATTACCACACTGTCAGCAATAAGAACAACCTCATAAAATACTTCTAGTGGAGTAAAATATCCCAGAGCAAAATATTGCAGATGCTAGAAATAGGAAATAAAAACAGAATGTCTGGAAATGCTGACCAGGTTTGGTAGCATCTGAAGAAAGAACCTGTTAACTTTTAATGTCAGTTATATGAACGGTGCTGATGAGTGCTTATGGACCTGAAACATAAACTCTATTTCTCTCTTCACAAATGGAGCCATTCTGTTGAGTGCTTCCAACATTTTTATTTTAAAATATACAAAGATGATTCACAGGAATGTCATGAAATTCGATAACTGTAATGTATTTTAAGACCAGGAAACAACATTTTGTCTAGCTTTAATGGAATATGCAAGGTGTAGACAAAGATGTATAGAGAAGGAATTTCAGAGCAAGTGAAGGAATGCAATGTGCTGGGATGGAGGAGGTAATAGAATCAGGTGGGGGCAAAATTAAAAGGGATTTTAAAAATTATAATATCTATTATAATGAAAATAAGAGTGGAATATTTCATATATCATTTTGGGTGCATAAAAATGAATTGCAATAATATAATAAAGTGAATGTGCTGTCTATTTTAATATGTAGTGGAGTTCCTGAGAACTATGCACTGGGGGGGGGGGGGCATTATTTGTTTCAAACTAAGATTGATCTTACAGAGACTTTGGAGCATGTGAGTTGCTTCCTGTAGGCTTGGAAAAGAAAAGGGAGACTTTGAAGGACTATAAATTGTTGCTCATCCAGTGCCAATTACATGGATACTAAAGTAAATTACATACATACTAAAGGAATGTATTTTCCTTCAAAACAGCTGTACCTCTTCCACTACATCCACAGAAACATTAGGTGAAGGGCATAAGTGCCCAAGCTGGAACAGTTACTTGCAGTCTCTCAAGTGCAGAATGTTGCAATCAAATTCAAAAAGCCAGATGTTCATCATTACATCATTCCAAAGATGGGCTGTACCCTAATTCTTCAGTCGTCCCACATACAACACTCATTTAGAAGTCAAATTGACACACTTTGGAATTAAGAAGTAGAATTAAGTGCACATTCTGTAGCCAGCAAAGGGAATGTCCAAGATAAGGTCTTTCCAATATATAACAATGAATATTCTTAATTTTGTTCTACCCCTATTGCCTCAAATTTAAATCCATATTTTCCATTTTCTATCCAGTTTCTTCAGTGTGATACCTTCACTCTCAGCATCTGCACTATGACTGGACATCCTGCATAATTTTGACCTTAAATTCAATTTATTTGAATTTATTCATTTCCCCAAATCGCTTCTTCCATCCTAACAACCTACCCATAATCCCAGCCATTCGTTGACCATGTCATCTCAATAGTTACATTGCGTTAATCATAGATAATGGCTTCTTGGATCACTTATTTTCATTTCCTATCAACAATATATACTTTCCTCTCCCAATCCTATTTTACCTCATCCTGTAAATGTCTCTTTTCTTAATCATTTGCCAACTAATTTTCAATGTTCCAAGTTTTCATGTCTTCCCCCCCCCAAAAATATTTCCCTGCTTTCTCCCCTTGCAGCTTTTATTAACTCTCCCCACATCCCAAAGGCTATCGATGTAAACAGAATGTTTACTGGAAGGCAAAATATTCTCCTTGGCTTCCTTCCTAGGCTGCAAAGTGTCACTTCAATTCCTCTTCACTTGCTACTCTACTCTCACCTCCAATAAGCATCAGCTATTGATGGTCTTCTTCATCACATAGATTAAAATTATGTGATCAGATTCTGCTCTTTTCTTCCTTTAGTCTAAAAATCCTCTAAGTTTCTTCACCATTATAATCCTCAACTTGAATGTTTCTCCATTTCCTCTTTTATCTGCTCTTTTGTCCATGAGGCCCAACTCAGCTCATGCTTATTCCCATCAAACAGTTGACTACCAAACTCCCCTTTTTGGATTCCATGTTAGTTGAAATCATTAAGGTTTTTTCTCTTCAACTGTTGTGTGTGCCTCTTTCAAACTTGTCATATTCATGAAAATACCTAAACAAAATTTGACCTTGTCATCTTTGCAAACCAATCTATTTTATTTCTCTAAAGTCCATGGACGTATTATTGCCTTGCAAACCCTTGTCAATTTTTAAAAAGTATTCTAAAATGGAATTATTCCATTAGGTTCCACGACTGCTGGATTAGCAAGATGGGTCATTACATTCACAAGTGGCAACCTGTGTGACTGTCGCAAAGATGAACTACATCTCCTCGCTTTTTGATCCATCCCAACCTTCATATTTGATCTCACCATCCATGCACTCAGTTTCTCTGCCATTAACCTGCTAGGAGTGATTATACACAGTTTCATCATTAGATACCATATGGTAGTGTAATAATATTCTTTGTTCTTCAAAATTACTTTTGTTCCTCAAAAATCCTTGTCCTCCCCTTGTTATTTCTCTTTCACCATGGTAACTCTTGGTGATTTTTTTTGAAAGCAGTTTCCACACATACATTCATGGCATCAAGTGTATTTCACACATTGCATTGTCTCATTGTTTTCCAGACATTTACTATTCAATTTAAATTTAGATTTTTTTTCATAAAATGTAAGGAGAAATTTCCTCCAGTTAAGAGCTGCTTTCAGACTCGGTTGCAGGTTGCAACCCCAAACTACTGCCTTCAATCATCTCCTGGAAATTCCTTTCCTTTACTTCTCTGGCTTACTGTGGTTTCATTAGAAGCTCCTTAAAAACTACTCTCTTCCTTTAACCAAGATTTCAACTTATCCAAAATATTTAATATGTGGTTTGCATCAAAATCTATTTGATAATGCTCCATGAAGCACCCTGAGTGTTTTGCTACATTAAAAATAGATGATTATGTTATAGAGTTCTGTGTTGTATATTGCCCTATGTGTTGTGTGGTTTTGTGTTGAAAAGTTACAGTTTGCCTTAGAGAGCCAAGGTGAAGGTGGACTGCTGAGTGAGTGGGAGACAGCCTGGGCACGTGCTGAAAATGATCTAAAAATCTCTGGACTTGGATGATAAACCACCACTGGGTGGTGCTGTAGAGTGGAAGAAGGCCCAGAGCATGAGTCATAGTCTGGAAAACAGTTTAGAATGTTAGGATTTCAAAATGGGATGAACATTCCGAAGACTGCCAGAAGGATCCGGACCAAGCCATTGTTCCTCTTTCTGCAAGCAACACAAGAAGACAACTTCAAATTTTGTGCTCTCTCAAAGATCTTTTGGCTTCACTTTACCAAACAAACTGAATTTTGTTTATCATCTTTGCTTCGGTTGAGATGGAAGTTTTGTGAGTCTTGTATGTTTTGTGTTTGTTTTGTTTTTTCTGTGGGCTGGTTGGAAATATAACTTAGACTTTAATTACATATGTTATATTTAGTCTGGGGAATTTATTAGTTTTAGATGTTATAGAAATTTGCATAGTAACCAATGGGCATTGTTTTAAAAGGGAGGATTTTGAATTAAAGTTTGAAGGTGAATTTTTGTTCATAAAATAATTGTTCATCTTTACCCCTGTGTGATATACCTTCTTTGTGGTTGCTAGTTTGATCTTGTAACAATTACCTGTTGAATGGAGCTCTGGATAGAGAGAAAAAAGGAAGCAAGAGCTTCTCCCAAAGACAGACTGATAGTGTAGGAATAATTTGTCTTCCTCTTGTGAGATATGATTGGCTGATGAAAAAAAGAGCTATGAATAATAAGAAGTCAATTTCTATCAAATCTTTTCTGCAAATTTCTCTGCTGGAAGACTTTATTCTATTGCCTGCCTTTTGGATTCGTTTATGTGATTTAGCAGACATTTTGATTTACCCAGCTATTTGTTTCTTTTCATTTGAATGCAACATGATACAATTTGCACATTTTTGATAGCCCCTTACAGCATCCGAGCCTTGTGTTGTAGTAACTTGGGTGGGGGTTCATTGGTATTCCACCCACACATGGGTCTGCTTCAGCTGAAGAAATGCTTAAAGGGAGCCATTCACAGTGCCTTGTAGCATTGGAGAGGCAGGGTCTGGCCTTTCATCCTTTGGAGTTAGCTCCAGTCATTCAATTAGTTAAAGATGATTTTGTTCACCTTGGACTGATACATATCAGGAAGAAACCTATATCAGTTTGAAATGATCAATGACCTCAGCATAAATAGGTTTTTAGCCAGAAGGACCAAAAAAAAATCATCGTACAGTGTAATAAAACATTATATTGCTCTAATTATAAAATCCAAAATACTATTATTGTTAATGTCTATTGCTTCTGTAAATTGATATTCCTGAGAACAATGTCATACATTTTAGGCATCTCGAATCATCTAATCATCTCATTAAATGGTGGAACAGCTTGAACTAAATGGATAACTTTTGTGATCTTTCTACCTACGAGGCACCTTCAGCATCTGTTGTTAAGTGAATATTTATATCACTAATTTTCTTTCCCAATAATGTATTGCCTTCATATTAAGTTCCCCACAAGAAAGCTTGGCATTACTGTATTCTGATACCAGCTCCAAAAGTAATGAAGAACTATCATTTTGATCTATGTGACATTTATGAATCAATGATATTCACATTTATGGTCTTGTTCAGTCATTTTAATTATATATTAAATACCGAGTCTGTGCTGCCTCTCTGTGCAATCCATCAGTCCCATTCCCTGACTTATTTGCTTGTAACCTGTTGTCTCTCTCATGCCTATCAGCTTCCCCTTGCTTCTCCTACCACCCACATACAGCAATTTTCAATAGCTAATTAACCTCCCAAGTAACATACCTTTAAGATGTGGGAGGAAACGAGGTCATCTGTGGGAAACCATGGGGCCACAGGGAGAATATGCAAATTCTACTCCAATGGCAGCAAAGATCAGAACTGAACCTGACCTTGCGATATAAGAGATTGGTTTTCATTCAGGAGGAAAAATCTCAAAAATGCTTCATATGCAATTATTTGGAGTTTGCTGCCCTGCTATCCTAAATTACTCTGCACCATTTTGCAATTATTTTTTTGAAGGATAAATGTAATTGAATGGGATTCACTGGTTTTAAAGCAACACCATTAGCAAGAAATTTGCACCTATTTTCCCATCATCCAAGCTAATCAAAACACACATTTCTTTTCCTGGATGGATTTCCGAAACATCAAATTTGACATAAATTCTCATGCAAAAGAAAAAGTAGATAACAACTTAAATTTTCCACAAATATAATTATCTTTTCCTCAACAATTCTTGGATTCCCTCCTCTCCTGTCACCATGGATTGCTTTGGCTTCTGATCCAGAGGCTTGATGTTTGAAGTCACACTTCACTAACCTTAAGGCACTTCGGTATTACATCACTCAATAATTTCATTCCTTTAGATGAGATCATCATCTAAGGTAGGGGTGGTCAGCCCTTTGTCTTTTAATCATACAACGCAGTAATAGGCCATTTTGCCACACGAGTCTGTCGTCATCATTCATCCAACCTCGTCAATGAAGACCTCAACATAATTAATCACATTTTTGTTGCTGGACTGATTCCTTGATGTTTCCATACAGTGAAATGCAGCCTTCTGAAAGCAGAACTTGCCTTTAACATCTGTATCAATAGTCAATGTTTGGGAGAAGGTGCTACCAAGGGAAATGAACTGGTCCAGTGCCTGTAGTTTCTCCCCTTTGATTGTGATTTTGGGTTTTGAGAAGCCAGCAGCTACATGACTTCACTCTTTTTCATGTTGATGGTGAGTCTAAAGTTGACAGAAGCCGTGGAGAATTTGTCCTTACTGACTTGCATCTCTGGCTCCGAGCCAGCATATAGGATGCAGTCATCAGCAAAGAGGAAGTCTTTCAGAACAGTCTCCTTCACTTTGATGATAGTTTGATGTCTCTGATACATGATCAATTACACAAAGACTGAAGTTGCTGAGATTGAAGGCTTTTATTTACAAGAGATGGAGAGCATTCCTGTGTTGGTCGCTCACACTAACCCGGACTCGAACTGGGAACAGGCTTGTGGCATGACAGCCTTATGAGGAAGAAAGTGGAAGGAGTCACGAGCCAGCCAGTGAGAGCAGCAGGAAAGTATGCCAAATATGTACAATAGTGGTTTCACCATGTTCACTCTCTCTTTTTAAAAGGAAGTTTTGGGGTGGGGGGGGAATGGTGTGGTTAACTGCTCCTCATAAGTTCAGTCTGTCCTGTGGTCTTCTTTGGTGTTGTGACTGGTGAGACTCTGTTTGAGATTCATGGTAATCTCTGCCGGTTTTGGCTCATTCATCCCAGATGGCCTGACTGGAGTGCTTGGCTGGGTTGGGGGGGAGGGGTGGGTGAGAGTGTGTGTGTCAACCTTCAGCCTGGCCAGAGTGATGCGGGTTGGGAATGTGGGCCCTGGAGAGCTAGGGGGAGGGTGTGTACCTATCAGCTGGTTGGAGGGGGGGTCCAGATGCTCCCACGTCTGCCAGGTCCTAGATAGATACCGTGACCTTGCGCCTATCCGGGAGTGCCATGTAGGCGTACTGTGGGTTCACGTGGTGCAGCTGGACCCACTTGACGAGAGGATCAGACTTGTGCATCCTCACATGCCTGCGAAGTAGGACTAGCTCCAGGGATGTCAGCCAGGTAGCTAGGATGGTTCTTGATGCTGATCTCCTGGGGAATGTAAACATTCTCTCATGAGGAGTCTCCTTGGTGACCATACACAGGAGGGACTGGATAGTGTGGAGTGCCCATGGGAGAACCTCTTGATAGTGGGGGACGGGGAGGCCCTTGGACTTTGGCCCGTGGTACTGCCTTCCAGACTGTGCCATTCTCCCGCTCCACCTGGCCATTCCCTTTGGGGTTATAGCTGGTGGTCTGGCTAGAGGCAATGCCCTTGGACAGCAAATTCTGATGCAGCTCGTCACTCATGAAGGATGAACCCCTTTCGCTGTGGACATAGTGGGGGTATCCAAAAATGGTGAACAAATTGTTCAGAGCCTTTATGACTGTTGCTGCGGTCATGTCCGGGTAGGGGATGGCAAAGGGGAACTGCTAGTACTCATCGATGATGATGAAGTACACGTTGTGATTTGTGGAGGGTAGGGATCTCAGGAATTTGTTATTTTTGATTTTACCCCGCTGCAGGTTATTAAACATGTTGGCAACTGCCCAATGGTCAGTCAGCAGGGTAAAATGGTTATCGTTGAGGTAATGCTTCTAATTCTGTACCACTTCACCGATAGCCTGGGCCTCTTTCTCAATGGAAGTGTGCTGGATCTTGAGGCCCTGGAGGGTGTGTGAAAAAAATGCTATGGGCCTGCCCACCTGGTTAAGTGTGGCAGCCAGGGCAAAGTCAGACGCATTGCTCCCCATCTGGAACAGGATGGATATAACCACTGTGTCCATCGTGGCCTTTGCAATGTTGGCTTTGGTCCAGTCGAATGCCTAATGGCTTCTGCCAACAGGGGGAAAACAGAGACCCTGATGAGACTCACTGAGCGCAATAAGAGAAAATCCCCAGGCACCAAGGCCTTGAGGAAATGAGAGTTCTAACAGGGGATGAATGCGGTCGAGTTCAGGGCAGAATACTCCATTCTCCATAACGCAGCCTAGTATAGCCAGGTGACGTGTGCTGAAGACACACTTCCCTGTGTTATATGTTAGAATTAGGCATTTTGCAGTGTGGATGAATTTCTGGAGGTTTCTATCATGGTTCTGCTGGTCGTGGCCGCAGATGGTGACATTATTGAGGTATGGGAAAGTGGCCCGCAGCCCATGTTCATCCATCAACCAATCCATTTCTCTCTGAAAGACTGAAACTCCATTTGTGACTGGAAAGGGGACACTCAGGAAGTGGTAAAGCTGGCCATCTACTTCAAAGGTGGTATACTGGCAGCCTTCAGGGTGAGCTGGTGGTATGCAGACTTAAAGACTGTGCAATCTGGTTCACCATGTCAGCTATGCAAGACAGGGGGTATGTATCCAGCTGGGTGAACCAAGGGAATAATGGTCTGGGAGTAATCGATGATGATCCGATGCTTCTCCCCACTTATCACCACCATTATCTCTCCACGGGCTTGTACTCTGTTCAGTGAGGAGGCATCTTACCTCTGACTTAATAAATGCCCTGTCCCTGGTGCTATATTGTTGAATTTTAGTGATGATGGGCTTATAGTCAGGGGTGAGATTAGTGGACAGGAATGGAAGAGACATCTGGAGCATGAAGAGACTACATGTCGGATGCAATGATTGGGTTTTGGGCTGAAGGTAGTCACGTGGTGAAAGGATGATAGGTGGTTTAAAAGCTGCTTGTGAGGGGAGGATGGGGCCCATCATATTCTATGGTGGCGCTCTTCATGTTACACTGCAAGTCTAATCCCAGTAGGGTAGGTGCACAGTTTTAGGAGTTTAAAGTCCTGTTATGCTATGCCCTGGACAGTCAGTGCTATGGTGCAACTGCCACAAATCTCTGCCGAGTGAGATTTTGATGCCACGGAGATATGGTGGCTTCTGGGCTTCACCCCATGGGAGTAGTACTGTACGGTGTCTGGGTGAATGAAGTTTTTGGTGCTTCCACTGTCAAATAGGCAAATGATTGGGCAACCTCTTACCTGGCTGCATGGACCTGGAAAGTTGATTGAGTCTGTTCTGATTGAGGGTTATTGATGCCAGAGTCAATTCATCATCCGAGGAGTTCTGTTGGTTGCTGGTGGTCCAGTAGGATGGCACCCAAGATGCTGGCCCCATGGCATGCACAAAGCCCCATCATCATTCACTGCAAGAGAAAGGGAAGAAGGTGGAGTTACTCATCACGGTCGGAGGTCTCCATGGTGCATGTGCGTGGCCATCCTAAGTCCTTGAAAGTGATGGTGGAAGTGGCGTCATTGAAGATGGCTGACCCCACTCACACACGGCGCTGCTGGAATTCAGGATTGGTTTGGACTTACAGACCTTTGTGAAGTGTTCTTTCTTCCCGCAGTTGGAGCAGACTGCATCCCTGGCAGGGCAGCGTTTCCTCGGGTGCTGAGACTGCCCAGGGAAGTAGCACATCAGGTAGATGCTAACAGCAGTGGTGGTCAGTTCAGGATAGGAGGAGGCTTACAATCCTGCCTCCCAAGATGGTGGCCCCCATGTTCCCCACGAGGCAGCCATGTGTACAATGGAGAACGATTCGGCGTTTTGGATGGCTATCGAAAGAGAGTATGCCAGTTTGATGGTCTGAGGTAGGTTCATTTGTGTCTGTTCAAGTAGCCTCTGCCTCATGTAGTCAGACCAGATGCCTGTTACAAAGGCGTCTCTGATCAGCAGCTGTGTGTGCTGTTCTGCCCCTAAAGCCTGACAGTTCAGTCAGGAGAGAGCTCTGACAAAGGTTTGGAAGTCTCCCATGGTTTCTGCCTGCATACATGCCACGCATAGACCTTGTTCACCTGAACTTTATGCTGATCCTTCAGGATGTCATTGCGGCTACATACGTCTGGCAGTCCTGGACCATCTGCTAGAGAAAGAGAGTTCCGGAGCATAGCTTTTCCCATTTTTCATTTTTTATCTTTATGTTTAGATCTTGATCCCACTTTTGTTTGGGTTTACAGCTTATTTCATCATTCTCTTTCTCTTGCAGCTTGATGTATATGTTTGTTATAAATCTTTTAATTATCATTGTGTCTGTAATCACATATTCAAAGCTGCTTTCTTCTGGTAACCTCAGTCTGCTTCCCAATTTGTCCTTTAAGTAGATTTTCGGTTGGTGGTATGCAAACAGTTATACCATATTTGTACTTCATTTGTTCAAAAGATAATAAATTATTTCTCAAAAAACAATTTTCTATTCTTTTGATCCGTTTGCTCTCCCATTCTCTAAAGGAAAAGTTATTTATTGTGAAAGGGATTCGTTGATTTTGCATCAATAATAATTTTGGTAGTTGGTAATTTGTTTTTTTCCTTTCTACATGAATCCTCTTCCAAATGTTGAGCAGATGGCGCAATGCTGGTGAACTTCTATGTCGCATCAGTTTTTCATCTCACTATAAAGTATATGTTCTGGTACCTTCTCCCCTATTTTATTTAGCTCTAACCTGGTCCAATCTGGTTTTTCCCTTGTTTGATAAAAATCTGATAGATATCTTAAATTGTGCTGCTCTAAAATAATTCTTAAAGTTTGGTAGCTGTAAGCCCCCTTGTTTGTATCATTCTGTTAATTTATCTAGTGCTATCTTCGGTTTCTCCCCTTTCCATAAGAATTTCCTTATTATTTTCTTGAGCTCATTGAAGAATTTCTCTGTTAAGGGAATTGGTAATGATTAAAATAGGTATTGTGTCCTTGGGAAGATATTCATTTTAATGCAATTTACCCTTCCTATCAGTGTTAGTGGTAAATCTTTCCAATGTTTTAAGTCATGTTATAATTTCTTCATTAATGGCTGATAAGGAGGGCGTGGCAAGATGGTGTAGAGTCGAGACGTGCAATCTTGACCTCTCTGGCCAGACTTTTAAATACTCATTTTTTAACCCTTTGTTTCCAAGTTTAAATTTTTAAAATTTTAGTTTAAAGTATTAAGGAATTATTATGGCCACTAATGGTAAAAAGACTAAATCTCAAGTTCAAAAGAAAATACATTTTCTAAGTGCTGAAGATTTGGGGCCTAGACAACTTGAAGCAGCCCCAGGCTCAGCTTCTTTATTGCCTAAATGCCAAGGATCGCCTATGGAGGCTGAAAAGGAAATGCATCAGGCACCATTACAATCTGAAGAAGTTGTTTTTCTTCGCAAATGGATGAGAAGACAACAAGATGCTGGGGGAGACCAGTGGCAACTCCCTGAAGAAGTCGGGATGCCATTGCTGGGCGTCCAGACCCACAGTAAATCTTTTAAAATGCCTTTTGTTGAATTGAAGCAGGAGCTGCAGTTACCTTGTTTGTTCTGCCACTATGTCAGAGAGAGCAGAGCTGAACTTTACTGAATCACAATTGAAGGCAGCTCTTCAAGCTGTTATAAAACCTGGAATGGATTTGTTGACATCTCAAATTAATGAAATGATTCAAATGAATGCTGTTATGAAGGCACGTGTGGATGCATCTTATGAAGAATTTAAAAAATTTCAGATTGCTTTTTTGGACTGTAAACAACAAGTGACTTCTAACATAGAAAAAGTATTGAAGGTGGAAAAATCAGTCATAGAATTAGGAGAACGTGAGAAGGAGCTAGAAAGAAAAATAGATTATTTGGAAAATCAAAGCAGAAGGAATAATGTGAAAATTGTTGGTTTGCTAGAAGGTATAGAAGGACAAGATCCTCTTCATTTTTTTAAAGACTGGATTCCGCAAATATGAGGGCAAGAATTTTTCTCTGGGGGACTGGCGCTGGAAAGAGTCCATAGAGCTTTTAAGAAGAACACCCTCAGCTGGTCAACCACCGAGAACGGTAATAATTCGATGTTTGAGTTATTTGGATAGAGAAGCAATACTTCGACTTGCACTAAAAAATGCGAGACAACGACAAACCCCATTATTGATTCAGAATAGCAGAGTCTTTTTTTATCCTGATCTGAGTCAAGAGGTCATTCAACGTTGACGTCAATTCAATCCAGTTAAATAAGTTTTGTGGCGTAAAGTTTATAAGTCTACTTTTCGTTACCCTGCAGTGTTGTAGGTGTTTTAAGGAGACTATCAATTTCGGTTTTTTGAAACTGATCATGAAGAAATTATTTTTGCTGATTCATTGCCAGATATAAGAGGACAAAGACATAGTCCACCATTATCTCCTAAAGAAAAATCTGGTTGCACTGGAAATGGAAGAAATGGCAGAAATGGGAAAAAGGGGAATGGAAAGAGTCTACCTCCTTCTGAAATGGGATCTTCAAGATTAGAATCTTCTGGATGTAAAGAAGAATTTTTAAATTCTATTTTTTCTTTTGTTATTATAAGATTTTGATGTTACTGACTGGCTGGGGGAGGGAGAGATGTGCACTAAGTTCTTTACTAGTCATCAGCCACTGGTGGGTAACCCACACCCAAGTTTTGTTTAGGGGATTACTACCTTTTGGTAGTATTTTTTTGGAGGGGATTTTCTTTTTGTTTTCTTTATTATTTTTTATTTTTATTTTTTATTTTTTTTAGTTTTAATTTGTGATTTTTTTATTGGAAGGCCTATATACGTTGATTTGAGTTTTTATATAAAGATATTATTGGTATTTAGTAATAATAGTAGATATGTCAAAGTTGAGGTTTGCTACTTTTAATGTTCTAGGATTAAATAGTACGATTAAACATAAGCGAGATTTGGCGTATATTAAGAAAATGAAAATTGATATTGCCTTTTTACAAGAAACACATTTGAATGTGAAAGAAAGTGTAAAATTAAAATGGGACTGGGTTGGGCATGTATATTCTTCTTCATTTAATTCTAGAGCTAAAGGTGTAGCAATTTTGATACATAAAATTTTATCTTTTGAATTACAATCAATGGAGGAAAAAGCAGGATGTATTCTTAAATTGAATTGTAAGATTTCTAGTGAATTTTGGACTTTACTTAACATTTATGGTCCAAATGCAGATGATGAAGTATTTATTTATGATGCATTTTTATGTTTGGGTCAGGCTAATGATAATATTTTAGTTGGTGGTGATTTTAAATGTGGATAGGCTTTTTCAATTATGAGTGGGGGAGATTCAAACTAGAGGGCATGGTTTAAGATTGAAGGGGAAAAATTATAAGGGGAACATGAGGGGAAATTTCTTTACGCAAAGGGTGGTAGGGATGTGGAATGAGCTTCTGACAGATGTGGTCGAGGCAGGATCATTGGTTACATTTAAGGAAAGACTGGATAGTTACATGGATAGGAGAGGACTGGAGGGGTATGGACCAGGTGCTGGTCAGTGGGACTAGGAGGGTGGGGATTTGTTACGGCATGGACTAGTAGGGCCGAACTGGCCTGTTCTGTGCTGTAAGCGGTTATATGGTTATATGGAAAGATAAAAAAATTCAAGATGGCAATTCAGGCTCAAGCTTTGATGAAAGATCTTAATTTAGTAGATATTTGGAGACGTCTTAATCTGACAGAGAAAGATTTTTCCTTTTATTCATCTAGACATGAATCGTTTTCAAGGATTGACTTCTTTTTAGTATCGGCACATTTACAAGGGAAAATACAACAAGCGGAATATAAAAGTAGGGTGATTTCAGATCATTCTCTGTTATATTTTACATATGAAACTTCTGAGAAAATTCAAATAGCTTATCATTGGAGATTTAATACAATGTTGTTAAAAAATATGGAATTTATTGATATTTTGAAAAAACAAATTTTTTTTTGAAAGAAAATTCTAATTCTGTTCAAAGTAAGTTTGTATTATGGGATGCAATGAAAGTCTATTTGAGAGGACAAATAATTAGTTATACTTCTAAAATAAAAAAAGAATCGATTAAATCAGTCTTGAATTATAGAAACAGATCAATGAGTTAGAAAAGGAATTTCAGAAAGATGCTATAGAGGATCAGAAAATAGAATTATCTAGGTTGAAATTGATATATAATACTTTGCAATCTTAACAATTTGAATATGTGATTAATAGGACTAAACAACGGTATTACGAAGGGGGAGAGGAAGCACATAAGGTATTGCATGGCAATTAAATAAAGAACAGATATCAAGGACTATTAATGGTGTTAGATGGAATTCTCTTATTATTTATAAATCTCGTGAAATTAATGATGAATTTAATTCATTTTATAAAAGGTTATATACATCTGAAGGAAAACAGGAAAGTGGATCGATTAATCTTTTTTTATCACAGCTGAATTTACCTATATTAGAGGATGGAGATATACAGGAGTTAGAAGAACCATTTACTGATTCATAAATTAAAATGGCTATACTGGAAATGCCGAATGGTAAATCGCCTTGCGATGATGGATTCTCATTAGAATTTTATATAATTTTTAATGATTATTTATTTACAGTGTTTGGGGATGTATTACGTCAAGTTGGAGAACATTATGAATTACCTGAGTCTTGTTCTATTGCTTTAATTACAGTAATTCCTAAAAAAAGATAGAGATCCTTTGAAAGTATCTTCATATAGACCAATTTTGTTGTTAAATGTAGATTATAAAATAATAGCTAAAATATTAGCGAATAGATTGGCTAAATTTTAACCAAAGTTGATTCAGATTGATCAAACAGGTTTTATCAAGAATAGATATGCTTCAGATAATATTTTGTGTGTGATTAGTTTGATGAATAGATTTTGACAATCTTTAGATCATCCGATGGTGATATCCTTAGATGCAGAAAAAGAATTTCATAGAGTTGAATGGAATTTTTGGTTTAAAGTTTTGGAGAAATTTAAGTTTGGTCCTTCTTTTATTGGTTGGATTAGGGCTCTATATAGTAAACCGATAGCTAGAGTATTGATGAATGGTTTGATTTTGGAATCTTTTAAGTTAACTCGTCAAGGTTGTCCTTTATCCGCAACTTTGTTTGCGTTATTGAATGAACCTTTAGCACAGTTGATAAGACAAAATACACAGATACAAGGTATGAAAGTTTTAGATGAGGAGTATAAAATTAATTTATTTGCTGATGACGTATTGGTGTATTTAACAAATCCAGCTCATTCACTTTTGCATTTGAAGGAATGTTTAATACAATATGGATGTCTTTCTGATATAAAGTTAACTGGGAAAAAAGTGAAATATTACCAGTAAGTGAAGGAGATTATTCAGTTTATAAGAATATTATTAATTTGAAGTGGACTGACCGAATTAAATATCTGGGTATAATTTTGAATGTTAATTATCAATCTTTATATAAATTAAATTATGTTCCATTAATGAAAAAAATCAAAACTGATTTGATTAAATGGACAGATTTACCTATTAATTTAGTGGGAAGTATAAATACAATTAAGATGAATATCTTTCCGCATATACAATATCTGTTTCAATCTATTCCGTATTTACTTGATTATTTTTTTTCGAGATTTAAATAAAATGGTTAGGGAGTTTTTATGGAGGGGTAAATTTTGAGAGTAGCTTTGAATAAATTTACTTGGAAATATGAGTTAGGGGGATTACGTTTACCACATTTTCAAAATTATTATGAGGCAGCCCAACTTAAATTTATTAGCTCATTGATGCATTTGGTACGGCCTCCTAGTTGGGCTAAAATTGAGAGGGCAAGTATTTCTGAATTTGAAATACATCAATTTTTGTTTAGGTGGAATATGAATTTGTTACAACAATATTATGTGCCTATACTAAAACATTTAATTAAGTTATGGATAATGAAAAATAAAATTATAGGTTCTAGTGGTAAATTATTGGCTTTGACTCCGTTGTATAATAATCAACTTATTTCTTTTTCAATACATAATCAAAGTTTATTGCATTGGAGATTTAAAGGTGTGAAAAATTTTGGAGAAAGAGGGTAAGTTTTTATCTTTAATCAGATGAGGGAAGATTTTGGTATTGATAAGAATTCTTTGTTTCTTTATAATCAAATTCGATCTTTGGTAAAATGTATGTTTGGTAGAGAGATGATTTTACCTAAAATGACTAAATTTGAGACTTTTCTTATGAAGGTATCAGAGAAGTGTTATATTTCATTTATGTATCAAATATTACAGGATGGTATGGTTAAAAAGGGTTGGGATAAATCTAAAATTAAATGGGAAGCGGATATTGGTTTTATTTTTTCTGAAGATGATTGGTTAGATATCTGTTATGATAGTGTAACTAAATTGATAAATGCACGTTATGCAATGATTAATTACAACTTTTTACATCAATTATATTTGACACCTGAAAAATTTAAAAAAATATGGTTTTAATGAATCAGATTTGTGTTTTAGATGTGGTGATACGGTTGGAACTTTTCTTCATGCTGTTTGGTCATGTATACATAGACAATCTTTTTGGAAGAAAATTCATTCATTTTTAGAATATCTGTATAAGATTAAAATAGTTTTAGATCCAACAGTATTTTTATTGGGTAGTTTGGAACCTTTGAAAGGGTTGGGATTAGATAAGTTCCAGCTTGCTTTTGTATATTTAGCTTTAACAATAGTGAAAAAAATTTATTGCTAGTATGTGGAAAATATACAAATATGATTGATATTAATAGATGGCATAATGAGATGAAATATTGTTAAATAATGGAAAAAATACATTTTTCACATGATAACTATAATTTGTTTATTAATGTGGCAGTTATACTCAGAATATTTACATTTCAATTTATATTGATTAGATTTTAATATGTATATTTAATTTTAAAATATATTCTTTCTTTTTTCTTTTTTTATGGCTCTCCTTAGGGGAGTTGGCTGAATGGGGTTGTTTTCTTTTCTTTTTTCTTTTTTTTCTATATATAGAAAAAAAGTTCATGTTCATGTTTAATTGCTGTATACATCATATATTATTTGTTTTTTGAACGAATAAATAAAGTTTTTAAAAAAATTAATGGCTGATAATTTAATTTGTACAGATGGCCTAGATTATATTTGCCATTTAAATGGTGATTCTTTCTTAAACTTTGTGACATCCGCATTATTCATTGGCATCACTTCACTTTTATTTGCATTGATCTTGTCCCCTGATATTTCTCCATATTCTTTCAATTTCTTACGTAATTCTTTTATTGATAATTCTGGTTCTGTTAAGAATACTGTGATGTAATCTGCAAATAGACTGATTTTATATTCCTTCTCTTTTATTTTTATCCTTTTTATTTTACTTTCTGTTCTTATCATTTCTGCCAAGGGTTCTATACCTAAGCGAACAGTGAAGGAGATAGTGGACATCCCTGCCTAGTTGACCTGCTTAATTTAAATTGGTTTGATATATATCCATTTTCTGTCACCTTCGCCAATGGTCCCTTATATAATGCATTAATCCAATTAATATAGTTCTCTGGTAGGTTGAACCTCTGTAGTACTTTGAATAAATAATTCCATTCTACCCTGTCAAAAGCTTTCTCTGCGTCTAAAGCAACCACCACTGTTGGTGTCTTATTTCCTTGTACTGCATAGATTAAGTTAAACTTACAGATATTGTCTGTTGTTCATCTTTTCTTAATAAATCCAGTTTGATCTAGTTTTACTATTTTTGGTACACAGTCGGCCAATCTGTTTGCTAATAGTTTTGCTATTATAAATAACTTTTTTATAATCTGAGTTAAGTAGAAATATCGGTCTATACAATGCTGGTGTTTGTGGATCTTTCCCCATCTTTGGTATTACTGTAATTATTGCTGTTTTACATGAATCTGGCATATTTTGTGTTTCTTCAATCTGGTTCATTACTTCCAGTAGAGGAGGAATTAATAAGTCTTTAAATGTTTTATAGAATTCTATTGTCCTCTCCAGGCATTTTCTTGTTCGGTAGCTTTTTAAATATATCTTGTACTTCCCCTATTTCAAATGATTTTATGAATTTGTTTTGCTCCTCTTCTTGCAATTTCAATAGTTGAATTTTAGTTACAAACTCATCTATTTTGTCTTCTTTCCCTTCGTTCTCAGTTCGGTATAATTGCTCATAGAATTCCTTGAAGTTTTCATTGATCTCTGTTGGGTTATATGTAATTTTTTTGTCCTTTTTTTTCTTGATTCCAATACCTTTCTTTTAGCTTGTTCTGTTTTAATCTGCCAAGCTAGTATTTTGTGGGTTTTTTCTCCGAGCTCATAATCTTCATTATGTTCTTCTCCACCTTATACGTTTGTAGTGTTTCGTATTTTATTCTTTCGTCCGCCAATTCTCTTCTTTTTGTTGTATCTTCCCTTGTTGCTAGTTCTTTTTCTGTACTTACTATTTCCCTTTCCAGCTATTCTATTTCCTGATTGTAGCCCTTATTCATCTTAGTTACATAACTTATTATCTGCCCTCTGATGAAGGCTTTCATTGCATCCCATAATATAAATTTATCTTTCACTGATTCCATATTTATTTCAAAGTACATTTTAATTTGTCGCTCAATAAATTCTCTAAAATCCTGTCTTTTAAGTAGCATGGAGTTTAATCTCCATCTATACATTCTTGGTGGTATGTCCTCCAGCTCTATTGCTAATAACAAGGGTGAGTGATCCGATAACAATCTAGCTTTATATTCCGTTTTCCTAACTCTCCCTTGGATATGGGCTGACAACAGGAACAGGTCAATCCTTGAGTATGTTATGTCTACTCGAATAATATGAGTATTCTTTCTCCTTTGGGTGTTGTCTCCTCCATATATCCAAACATTGCATTTCCTGCATTGATTTAACCATAAATTTGGTTTCTTTGTTCTTTCTGCTAGATGTTTGTCCTGTTTTATCCATCTTTGAATCTAAATTAATGTTAAAGTCCCCTCCTATCAATATATTCCCCCGTGTATCTACAATCTTCAAAAAAAATCTTGCTTAAACTTTTGATCATCTTCATTAGGTGCATATATATTGACCAAATTTCAGAGTTCTGAATATATCTGACATTTTAACATTACATATTTCCTTGCTGGATCTATTATTTCCTCCTCTATTTTGATTCATACATTTTTATTGATTAATATAGCTACACCTCTGGCTTTTGAGTTATATGATGCTGCTGTTACATGCCCTACCCAATCTCTCCTTAATTTCTTGTGTTCCACTTCAGTTAGATGTGTTTCCTGCACGAATGCTATATTTCTTATTTCTTTTTTCAGTAAATTTAATAGCCTCTTCCTTTTGATTTGGTTATGTATTCCATTAATATTTATAATCATATAGTTCAACATGGCCATTTCATACTTTGTTGACATCTCATCTCCACTTCCTCACCACCACCTTTCCCCTTTTCCCCATTTCCATTTCTCAGTGTTCTTTTTTTGAACGCACTGTGTGACAACATTTCTAAAACATAAAACATTTCAACCATTCCAACATCTAAAATTCCCTTAACACCAAGTGTACCCCCCTCTCTGATTTGCCCCTTGTCCCTTGCCGGGCAACCACAACTCCCCTCTCCATTCGGACTGTGAAACCATTCGCAAGTGTTAACTGATTTCACAGTGACTGTTATTCTCTCCCACCCAACCCCCTCCAGAAGACTTTTATCTTCACTTTACAACAAAGATCCCCCTCTTTTCTTCTCTTTTTCTTTTTCTTATTTATTTATTTATTATTAATTTTTTTATACCCCTCCTCTTTCCCCCCCTTCTCCCTTACTTCACTTTTCTTCCCTCCTTTAGTTCTTACTTGTACATTATTTTTACTTCTTTATATGTAGTTTGTCGTTGTTCTTTGTTCTTGTTACATCTCTTCATCTCCCTTTCTGTCTTGCAGGCGTTCTGCAAATTCTCGTGCTTTCTCCGGATCCGAGAACAGTCTGTTTTGCTGCCTTGATATAACTATTTTAAGCACAGCTGGATATCTTAACATAAATTTATAGTCTTTCTCCCATAGGATCGATTTTGCTGCGTTAAACTCCTTCTTCTTCTTCAGGAGCTCAAAACTTATGTCTGGGTAGAAAAAAAATTTTGACCTTTGTTTTCCAGTGTTTTTTTTTTCTTCTCTCATTTTATTCATTGCCTTCTCCAATATATTTTCTCTTGTGTATCTCAGGAATTTTACTAAAACGGATCTTGGTTTTTGATGTGACTTTGGTTTTGGGGTTAATGTTCTGTGTGCCCTTTCTATTTCCATTCCTTGCTGCATTTCTGGCATTCCCAGGTCTTTTGGGATCCATTCTTTTATAAATTCTTTCATATCTTTGCCTTCTTCATCTTCCTTAAGGCCCACTATCTTTATATTGTTTTGCCTACTATAGTTTTCCATTATATCCATCTTCTGAGATAACAACTCCTGTGTTTCTTTAACTTTTTTGTCACTTTCTTCCAATTTTCTTTTTAAGTCATTCACTTCCATTTCTACTGCCATCACACGTTCTTCCACATTTTCTAATCTTTTTCCTACATCTGTTATGACCATTTCTATTCTACTCACTTTTTGTTCTGTACTTTTCATTTCACTGAATTTTAATGCCCTCATTTGTTCTTGAAATTTTTAAAAATCTATGTACTGTCCATTCATTTTACCTCCTATTCCTCTGTGCAGAGCTTGATGTTCTTCTTCTTCTGTGTCTACTCTTGGGTTTGTGTCTTCTATTTCTTTTCCTTGTATTTGTGTCTCTTCTGACTTTCTTGTTGAGCTGCTGTCTCAGTTGGGTATTTTTTCATCCACGGTGTCTTGATGTTGGTTCTCTTCTTCTGGGTTGGTTATCTGTTGCGTCTCTAGTTTCCTTTTTTCTTTTTCACTCCTCCCGTTCCTGTTGTTTTCTTTATCTTCCAGCTGGGAGCCCTGCTGTCTAGCCTCTCTCAGTTGTTCGTGCTGTGGAGTTTCACTCCACAGCTGGTCCCCCTTCCTGTTGGTGTTGTCCTTGTCGTGCACATCGCGCATGCGCAATTCTTCGTGCAAGAGCAGTTGCGCACCCCTGTATGGCTCCGTGAGCCAATTTTGCAGTCCTGCGGTTAGTGGATAATGACCCTATGGGATCTCCACTAACCTCAGGGACTGGGCTCCTCTTTCCATGGCGGGTCCCTGCTTTTTCGTGCAGGTAAGGCCTTCACCTTTCTCTTCCAGTGTCTTTTTTTCTTCTTTTCTTCCTGTTGTTTTTGGCTTTTCTTTCTTTGGTGCCATTTTCTCCACACCTTTATTTTTTATTTGTTGTGATTTGTGTGTCTGAGGCTTTGCTTTTTCTTCACTTTTTTCCTTCTTTTCTGTTGAGGGCTGGTATTCTCCTACCGGCCACTACTCCATCATGTGATTCCTCCAACTATTCAATTTCTGAGACGTAATATATAGCTGATATAAACATTATAATGAAGTAATATATATATTACATTAATTGTATTAGACATAACCTTTTTACATAAATTTTGCCAAATTTGTTGATCTAGCGATATATTTAAATCTTGTTCCCATCTTTCTCTCAAGTTAAATAAATCTAATTTAGGTGCTTTCTCTTGTACCATCACATATGCTATTGAAATAAACTTCTTAATAGTTCCATCAACAATCAACTGTCCTAAATCTATACAATCTTTTAATACCATATCTGGTCCTAATTTTTCTCTTAAATAAACTGTCAATTGAAAATAACAAAAATAGAGTATTACATGGGATACCATATTTAATTCTTAGCTAATCAAATTACATCAATCTACCACTCTCATAACAATCTCCTATTTTAGAAATTCCTTTAGTATACTGTGACAAATTATGTTATATTTTATATTGTATATAGATCTGTTTTAAAGGAGATAAAATGTTGCAGGTTTTTTTTAAAGTGTAGGTCATATACAAACACTTCAAAACAAACCTCATTTAAAATGCCAAAGCTCTGCTCAAGGCAGACAGTCCAGGCTCTGGGTGCCTTTGCAAGGATGCCTATGAGGACTTCACAAGTAGGTGATAATTGGACATATGGTGGAGTAATGGATTATTATTTTGGAAAGCAACAGATAAACGGAAGATTAGATCTGGAGCCTCAGACTGTCTGAGTGCAGAGTGTCATGTGGTTTTCTCTAAGTGAGAGAGAGAGAGAGAGAGAGAGAGAGAGAGAGAGAGAGAGAATTGAATTCTACAGTTCTACAGTTCAGTAGCAGCAATAGCTGAGCCTGGAACATGACAAGCTGGCAAGCTTGTGGAAAAACCCCAGTTTGAAGATGGGATGTGAGTTCTTAGTTCAGCCTGGTCAAAGCTATTGTGGTCCATACAAGAGGAGATGGCTGTCTGTATAATGTCTCACTTGAAATAAAGAAAACAGAAAAGGAACTCTGTGGTGATCTGAAAAAAAGAGGTTGCCATTTAGAAAACTCTGATAGGACAAGTTTCTTTGACAAGACACTGATGTGGCTGATTGGAAGGAATCAGTTTGTGTCCAACAAGCAACATATCTCTCTCTGAAAACTGACAAGAACCTTCCTGAGAGGTAATTATTTACCTTTCAAGCACCAAAGCCTGGTGAAATTCATAAGTGTTAAATTTTGTGCACAGTTTAAGATTGCCTGAAACCAGTGAACTTGGAGTAATGAGAAGTGAGATTGGACTCTGAATAAAAGAACTTTTCTGAACTTACACACACATTACATGCATGTGTGCTTAGAATTAGAAGGGGATTAAGTTAGGTTAATTTAATGGTAATAAGTTAAAGTTTGATCCTGTTTTCATGTTTAAAGATAATTAAAAGCAACTTTTTTCTTGGTGAATTTCTATTGCTGCTGGGTATTGAGGTCCTCTGGCCCTATAACAATAGCAAATATTTAAAAAAGGATTATCTTTGGAAAAACATTATGAGGATTAATTAATGACATTTTTGGTGGCATAAGACTTCCATCATTTTCTAACATAACCTTATTACAAATATTAATCAAATGTTTCAATAATGAAGCATTTCTGTCAGCAACAATCAACCTTGGTCCTCAGGTATACTTTCTCCAATTTTATTTAACTCAATTTCCACCCATGACAGTTTAATATTTCCAAATAAAGAAGCAAGAAACCTTAATTGTGCTGCTTTATAATAATTCTTAAAATTAGGAAGCTGTAATCCACCTAATTCATCTTTCCATGTTAATTTTTCTAATGATATTCTTGGCATTTTAACTTTCCAAATAAATTTCCTATCTTGTTTATTTAAATCCTGAAAAAAAATTTGAGGTACCGAAATTGGTAAAATCTGAAACAAATATGGAATTCTTGGAAATTATTCATTTTAATACAATTAACTCTTCCAATTAAAGTTATAGGCAAATTTATCCATTTAAAAAAATTCTTCACCAGACCTGGTCTGGTGCCCAACAAGAAGGGACAGGTCCCCCCTACTGGCTAAGGACTGTAAGCACGGGCTTCTCCTTCACTCAAATGGGGGCCCAGTGCGATGTTGTGCCCCTCGGTACTTTCGGTGATTCAGCCCACTTTATCATGTGTATGGGTCCGCCACACCTTGAACTTCAATTGGTAAATTTTTCTTAAATAAAATTGCCACTCCCCTGGCTTTAGAATTAAATTAAGAAAAAAAACTACTTGATCTACATAATCTCTTTTCAATTTTAGGTGCTCTTTTTCAGTTAAATGAGTTTCTTGTAAAAAAAAACAATATTCACACCTAATTCCTTAATATAAGACAGTATTTTATTCTTTTTTTATTGTTATGTTGATCCCATTAATATTAAAACTTATAATATTAATTGCTTTATTCATTAATCCTTATTTTTAAAATACCTTTTCATCACTCCCATCCAGGAAGAATTCCCATAAATAATTTGGTCCTGAGCGTCACCATCGGCAATCTAAAAATTTTTAAAATAATTCAGATTATATAGAATATATTTAATGATGTAAAAGAAAAAAAATAATCCCCAGCCATTAAGAAGTGTAAAAACCAGAACTATCTCCCTCCATTTTACAGGTCATGGAAAGCCATGAAAGAACATGCAACCACCAGAAACCAACTTAACACATCCCCTGACCCCCGCAGGAATAAAACTTGATTTAATCAACCAATAAATTCCATCTAGCGTAAGAAAAGATAATATCATATCAATTCTTCATCCATCAAAAATTAAAAAAAAGGAATATTAAATTCATTGCAACAAATCTGTGCCTTCTGTTACTTGAGCTTTAGACAAACTCTGAACATATTCTTCAGCTTGAACAAAATTTGTCAAAAAAAACATTTTGTTGACCTGGTACAAACATTTTCAAAGTAGCAGGATAATGCAACATAAATCTGTAACAGTTATCATACAAATCTTTCTTAACTGGATTAAATTATTTCCTTCTCTTTAACAAAGTTTGACTCAAATCTGGATAAAGTTTTATCCCCTTCATAGTTCAAAGGTCCATATTCCTTCGTCCTTTTCATCACCAAACCTAGAAGCCACTCTCTATCTTGGTAATTCAAAAATCTGACCAGAATAGATTAGAGTCTCTGGTTTGGACCTGGCTTTGGTCATGAAGCTCTATGGGCTCTTTCAATTAAAATCTTGTCTCCAAAATGTTCCTCTCCAAATATCTTTGGTATCCACTCTTGAAAGAAGTGAAACACATCTTCTCCTTCTTTGTCATTGGATAATCCCACTATTTTAAAGTTATTTCTTCTACTATAATTTTACAAAATATTGACTTTCTCCGACAATTTTTCATTCATGGAGATTAAACTAGTCATCGAATCTTCAGATACATTAGATCTATCTTCAATATGCTGCATATTCTCTCAAACATCTTGAACCTTATTTTTCAACTTATCCATCCTTTGTGCAACATTATTCACAACTTTCAATTCATTATCCACATTAAATGTCAAATCTGTTCTAACTTGCTTCAATTCTTCTGATAGCAATTTAAAATTATTTTCTGAAGTCAAATTAATTTTAATTTCAAGTTCATCAATTTTAGATTTCATTGCTTTTTTTCTTTAAAGTCTTTTTTTTTCCCTCTGACCTGTTCCTTTCCTGCAGTTGAGGTATCTTCTTCAATTTCATACTCTTATGAAGCTTGCTCCACTGGGCTTGTGTCTCCTTCATGCTCTGAAGTTGACATGCCGCACTGTCCCTTTAAGAGACTTTGAACGTTTTTTTCAGCCTTCTTTTCTATTGCATCGTGCTGTGGCTCGACGCAAAGAAGGCTCCGGAGGAAGCACCCTCTCCTAGGTCTTCGCTGGAGGTTCCAGAAAGTACCTCACCTGCCCGTTTCAACACGAAGGTAGGCCCAGTTTCTTTATTATTCTTCTCTTCCGACTTCTTAGTAGGAGTTAATTTAGGAGTTTTTCCCTTCTTAGGTGACTTCTTAAAAATTTAGTTAGATGCTTTATACTAACTTTAAAATGATTTTCTTTAAGAAAAACTTTTTGAAATAGATACTTTTTTTAACTAATCCCACGGGAGTCGTGAAGTTGTGTCTTGTGCCTCCTGGCATCACGTGACATCCCCTGGGCATCTAGTTCTTAATAAAACTTTGATTTCATATCTTTAATAAAACCTATCTTTTGTCTTGTCCAGGTTGGTCATGATCTTGTCCAGGTTGGCACTGATCAGGGTGGCTTGACTTCTGTAGTGGAAGCTATTGTGTCATGAGCTGGTCATTCACACCCTTGAGGAGACTGGCAAGTTTCCGAACAAGGTGACTCCTGCCAGCAAATCCAACTCTAGCATCATTACTGGTGCGACCACTCCAGAAAAAAAGTGCATCCACCTCCAGCTTCAGTCAGATGACCTTCGTTGGCAGAACAAGTCTCACTCAGGGATGCAATGTCAATAGAGGTTTACAAACTGAAGCTATTCGGGGCCAATGCTTCTAGTCACCACCTTACACACTGGGCTCTAAATTAGCAACTGGCCAATTTAAGAGTGATCCACCCCTTTGGTGGGGCTAGAAGTCACTAAAACTAATTGTATTCACTTTATGGATCTTCTTCTTCTTCTTTGGCTTGGCTTCGCGGATGAAGATTTATGGAGGGGTAATGTCCTTGTCAGCTGCAGGCTCGTTTGTGGCTGACAAGTCCGATGTGGGACAGGCAGACACGGTTGCAGTGGTTGCAGGGGAAAATTGGTTGGTTGGGGTTGGGTGTTGGGTTTTTCCTCCTTTGTCTTTTGTCAGTGAGGTGGGTTCTGCGGTCTTCTTCAAAGGAGGTTGCTGCCCGCCGAACTGTGAGGCGCCAAGATGCACGGCTGGAGGCGATATCAGCCCACTGGCAGTGGTCAATGTGGCAGGCACCAAGAGATTTCTTTAGGCAGTCCTTTATGGATACGTACTGATTATCACAGCGACCTAACCTGATCTACTCACTTTCCACACTTGAACTTCCTGCCAACGTGCCACTGATCACGCATGCACACTCTGGCATCATCTTCCACCCGGGCAACCATCTATCGATTACAAATTAACCAGAAACAGCTGCACGATATGTCTACGGGGGTCGGAAATCACCTCCAAGATGGTTTGCCAACCCATGCAGTTTTTAAAAAATTCTACCTACCAATTGGCCTGTTCATGGGTAGATAACCTGCCAATTAGGCAGGTTAAACTCATGTTAACAATCCAATCCATGCACGGACGTTGCGTTCTCTTCCCATGGTACTTTCACACTCTGCAGTACCCGAGAACGAGCCCAGGCTTTGGTGCTTTCACTTCATTTCTTGCACACGGCGATTTCATTAAAGCTGCCTTATACTGCAGTCCGTCTAGAGATTGTTGTCACTTTCAGGTACATCTCCTGTCCTCGACTGCTCACACTCTCCGCAGCCAATTTCCCAAACGTGCTGGTATAAGTGATTCTCCATACAGGAGACCTTCATGTGTCATTGAAGTTTTTTTTTTCTCTTTGTAGCTGCTTGGTGCGTAGATTTTACATGAAATTGTGCTCCTGCTGCAGGAAATCAAGGGGATTGGAAGAAGCTTGGATCATCAAACTAGTTTGTCTGTAATCCCTGTTGATGCTTGCCAATGTGTTTGTTAAATAGATACTTATGTAGCATATTTATCACCTGCCTGCAGGACAGGGGTTTCTGATAATTTCACCCTGTTTTTTTCCCCCGCAATGAAGTGACACTATTAATATAACCTCTTGTCAAAGAATAATATTCCAAATGTAATTTGGAGCTTCACAGAGTTGCAGGGCAAGATTTATTACCGCGACCCGACCACCCAGCAGTCGATGCCGCTCTCAAGCAACTTCATCAGCTGGAAAAATCAACTTTGTTATTAAGCGTGCAGACAACAGCTTAAAATAACAAATTTACAAAGCCCCTGCCATAGGAACAGGAATGTTCCAGATGTGTTCCGCCCAAACAGAGTCCTTACTTTCTTGACAGTTTTTAAGTGGAAAACTTTTCCAGCAGATGATGTGAGTTTGGTAACGCTGCTTCTGAAATTCAAAATTCAAACTTGTTGGACTGGCACTCTCAGGGGCATTCTCCACCAAGAATGCGCCTGCAGAAGCAGAATTGGACCTGTGGAATGGCCGTTCAGGTGCTAAAAGCGCAGTGCGGGCCACCTGTAAAGGACAGCAGCATGGGAGGTGCCTCGGGGCGCACTCTGGCTCCTGTCCCTTCAGGCTGTCAGCACTGGGGTGGCTGGTACTGGCTGACATCCCACGCTGGCCGCCCCAGCGCTGACAGCCTGCGCCAGGTGCTCCTGCCCTGACTTCCACACCGGGGTCAGGGGGGCTGTCAGGTGCTCGCCAGCTGATTGTCATCCCCTTAGCAGCTGCTTTCAGGGGGCTGCGTTCAAGTGCCTGAGTGGATCTGAGTGCTCCGGCGATTAACCCTCTCGGAGGAGGGTTCCAAAGTGCAACTCACATGTATAATATGTGGCTTTACATCAGGGTATTTTGGCCACCTGAAAGTGACTTCAGATGGATCTTTGGGATAGGGAAGAATAAAACTAGAGGGTTTAGATTTAAGATAAGAGTGGAAGGATTTAGAGGGACCTAAGAGACATTATTTTTCACCCAGGGGTGGTGGCTCTGTGGAACAAGCTAGAAGCTGTAAAGGTGGGTACAATTGTTACATTTAAATGGACAGTAAAAGTTGGATTGATGTGTTCCAAATGCAGGCAAATTGAATGAGCTGAGATGGATAGCATGGATGAGTTGGGCTGCAGGACGTACTTCCATGCTGTATAATCATGACTCTATCCAGTTAGAGTTAGTTTGCTTTTATACAGGGTTGTTAACATGCTCAATATGTAGCAAAACACATCTTAATGTTGCAGCTACTGTTTGGTTGTTGGAAAATGCAGCAGTTTATTTATACGGAGTAAGTTCCCAAAGAGTGTTGAGACAATGTCCATGTTTTCTAATTTTGTGGTAGAGATTGAGTGGTAAATATTAGTCAGGGCACAGGGAGAACTCTACATTTCTTCAGTTAGGCCATGGATTCTTTTACATGCTGAAGACAGACAAAAGTGTAGTTCAAAAGTTTGTATTTCTGATGGGTTCCAATAACTTCCTTTGGACACAGATGTAAATACTAATATTTTTGTCATTGTTAGGAAGAGGTTTACAGAACCACTCTGGTGCTTTTCCAATCTCTCTTCAGACTAGTGCTAAATATGAGTAAAGGCATGGTCAGGCTGAGGAGATGGGAGAAGTGGCAAATGGAGAATGTGTAGACATGGGTGTTTTTGCATGCTATTAACAGCAAAGGCTGCAGAATATTTTTTTGAAAATATAGTGCAACTCAACCAGGCTCCACCTGAAGAATTAATGTTCTTCTTCACTCCTCAGGAGGCAATTGGTCTGCTGAACATTTCCAACCAACTCAACGATTTGAGAATATCAGCATCTTTCTTTTTCCTTCTATTTGTCCTTGATCCGTAACACAGCAGGTGCCTTAACGTCTACTCAAAAATGAGCAAAGGTCTCCTTTTAATATTTAGGCCATTTAATGCTGTAGGATATCTTTTTTTTCTGTTGTGCCGGAATGTCACAAATATGAGGAAAATTGGAACAGTTGTTCTCTGTTCCCATAACCTAATTCCAACACTACTTCACCTCTTTCCTGCGTTTTAAAACTTAAAAAGCTGGGGGAATTAAAAATATATTTTAATGAAGATCCACTCTCTGCCCTTTGAAATCCAAACATTAATTTCTCAACCAATTATCCTGGTCTTTTGAAATCACTTTAATGCATTAATGTCCTGAAAGACAAGATGCATCCCACTGAACTGTTTAATATTGTTTGGTTTCCAAGGGTGTGCTTCCTTCATCAATTATTTGCACTCTGCTTCATTTGCTTTGGATCTACTCGTTAGAAGGATACCAAGGATACCATTTAAATGGACTTCTCCCTCATGAGAAGTTCTCTTTCAGCAAAGACCAGAATTCTGACTTCGATCCACCATACAATTCTCAAGGAACCTGGTTATTCATGTGTTAACATGAGAAGTTATACTCAGAGCTGCAACTCCAAGAGTCTCCTGCTTAAATCTAAACTATGGCAGAGGAAAGATTGAGAGGCATCAGTAAGCTACCATTTGTCACTATCTTGATATTTATAGCAAGAAATTTCTTGAAGAATTACATATGTCCCAAGGGCAAGTCACTGGTGAATTCATGACATTGCCCATGGGATGAATGCAAAATGTGCCCCAGTTTCTAGCTATTAGTGATTTGGGCAATTCAGTAGAATATTTTCCTTTTTATGTTGTGCAGATTTATTTTGGGAATGTACACACACCTGCTATTTCAACATTCAATTAGCAGCATACATGTATAATCCTGCACATTAAATTAGGAGTCTACATTTTGATTACAGCATACTTTAACTACACTCTGACAAGGTCACAGGCAAATTGGAAGGCTTGTACACATCAATCTAGGAAAAATAATTTTTTACTGACCAATAGATTTTCGTGAAATACTGAAAATATTTAATTGATGTGAGAAAATCAAGTTTATTTGGGAGTCTGGGCTGAATAAAAAAGAATTAACTATTGTAAATATGCATTAAATTATGATAAAAGTAATATACTGGTCTTCCCTGTAGCTGAGTTATTTAAATTGAGCAATTTATATTTTGCAGCTTTCCACAGAGTATATGTGGAACATGGAATATTTTGAATAGTTGAGGCAGAGACAATTGCATTAATTTTTTTTTAAAAAAAGGACAGGATTACTTGAAATGTTAAACAATATTGGGGACTTTGGGAGCAGTTGGTTTCAGATCAGTTTAAGGTGTTGGATAAAACATGAGACAATGGAATTTGTATTTTATTGATGCAGAGCAGGTAGAAGAGACTGTGGAAGTAGATTCATACTGGACAATGGATGGCCTAGAATTTTCTCAAAGTACTGAATTGTGAGACGAAAGGAATGCTGTGGAATTCATTTTTAAGATATATTTGAATTGATAGCATGTGCCTTGAGGTATCTTGCAACAATCCATACAGGAATGATCAAATTTTTATTTGGTAATATTTTAGAACAAAGGTTCTCAACCTTTTTAAAAACACATCTTAAGTAATTTTCTTTTATTGTCACATTTATGCACTACTTAGTACATCAGTAATATCTGCCTTTGCCCAATTATAGCAAACCCATGGATCTCCAGTCGTCCACAGGTTCAGAAATACTGGCTTACGTAGTACTGACCAATCCCTTTTATGTCCAGCTAGTATACAACAACTTTCAACTCTTAATCATAAAACTGCTCTAATCCTGAAGAAATTAAGTTGGGACTTGAAAATATTTTGAAATGTAACAGTGAAAATTCAGAAAAATTAAGAAAAAACAACCCAGACTTGTTTATTAACAATTTTAAAACAATAAATACAATAATTTGATGTTTATTATTGACAATATAATGCAATTTAACATTATCTTTATTGTTGTTGAGTGATTAAAAATTACAATGATTAATTACAAATTATATGTTTGTTTTGTTAAACGATAATGGAATAATATGATTTTCAAAGGGAGGGAGAGTGGTTTAAGTTTGGGGAGGGAGAGGGAAGTGCAGAAGATGGGGAGGCAGGAGAATGGTGGATAAAAGGACAGGGGAGATGCGAAAGGGAGAGAAAATTAAAAAATAGGAGTGGGGAGGGAGAGGCATGTTGGGGGTAGAAGGGAGGAAGTGGAAAGGGTGGGATAAAGAAAGCAGGAGATAATTAATTATTATGATGAATGTCCTCTTCTTTTTTATATCTTTTTTCTATCTGCAGGGGTTAGGGATGGTGGGAGGTGGGGGGGGGGGTGAAAATTGAAAATTATTTAGTCTCTGTTTTGCAATGTTATAGCAAGTTAATTTGAAATGTATGAAGATACTAATAAATAAAAATTTCAAAAAAAATAAGAAAGCCGGATGTAATGGAAGAGAGGTGATGGAAAATTAGAGGGGTAGAAGGGGGAAGATGTGGAAAGTGAGTGGGCAGTCAAGGATAAAGAAAAGGAGAAAACAGGGAGAGGGAAAGTGAGAGAAAAGGGTTAAAAAGCACGACGAGAGCATAGCCCTGAGGTGCCTATAAGAATGGACAGCATGTAAAATCAAAGCTGCACTTTCAATCAGACTGATTGTGAGCATTTAGAACCTTCTCTCTCTCTCTCTCTCTCTCTCTCTCTCTCTCTCTCTCTCTCTCTCTCTCTCTTTCAGTCCACTGCTCCCTCACACTCTTACTGGCTCACTTCTGCAATTCTCACCTCTCCAACTTTTCGTGAATCTTCAATCCTTTCCATCGCTTCCCCTTTTTTTCTCTCTGCCTCCCTTACCTCTGTCCCCTCGCTCTTCTCTTCCCTTTCTCTCTGCCTCCCTTACCTCTTTCCCCTCGTTCTTCTCTTCCCTTTCTCTCTGCCTCCCTTACCTCTTTCCCCTCGTTCTTCTCTTCCCTTTCTCTCTGCCTCTTTGTACATGCCTCTCTTATTTTCCTTCCTTTCTCAGATTTCAAACAGGGTGCAATCGTCAGCGGCAGTACGACTGACAGTAAACTGTTTTTAAAGTTCATATTGTCAATAAAGATGGGTGACCCCAAAAGGATCACATACTTTTATTTGTATTTTGAGAGAATAAGCAAATGTTTTATTGTACTGACTGTGTGCTCAGACACAGGCTGTGCTATTTGCTTACTGAGCCTGTCATATCCATGGGCACGTGTACTCAGAATCAGAATCAAAATTGCTTGTCATGAACAAGTCACGAAATAGTGCAAACATTCATATTATGAACCATCTTACAAAATTAATATTTATTTTAAATATATATTAATAAAAATAATACTGCATGAAAAGTAAGGCCGTGTCTTCGGTTTATTGATCATTCAGGAATCTGATGGCAGCGGGGAAGAAGCTGTTCCTGTGTTGCTGAGTGCTCGTCTTTAGGCTCCTCTACCTCCTTCCTGATGGTAGCAGAGCAAAGAGGGCATGGCTTGGGTGATGAGGGTCCTTGAGAATAGAGGCTACTTTCTTAAGAAAGTAAATGTCTTTGATGGAGTGAAGTCTAGTGCCTATGATGTCGCAGGTTGAGTTAACAACCCTCCAGAGTTTATTCTTGTCCTGAGAGTTGGAACCTCCATACCAGGCTGTGATGCAACCAGCCAGAATGCTCTCCATGGTACACCTGTAGAAGTTTGCAAGAATCTTTCACGACGTACCAAACCGCCTCAAGCACCTCACAATGTATAGCCGCTGGCGAGCCTTCTTTGTGATTGCATCAACACGGAGGCTCCAGGACAGATCCTCGGAGATGTTGATACCCAAGAATTTGAAGGTCTTGACCCTCTCCATTACTGAGCCCTCAATGAGGACTGGGTTATTTTGCCTTGACTCCCTCCTGAAGTCTACAATCATCTCTTTGGTTTTGCTAATGTTGAGCGCAAGATTGTTGATGTAACACCACTCAAAGAGCTGATCTATCTCCCTCCTGTACTTTTCCTCATTCTCATTTGTGATTCTAGTGACAATTGTGGCAAACTTGTAGATAACATTGGAATTGTGTTTGGCCACACAGTCGTGGTTTTTAATGAAATGAGCAGTGGGCTAAGCACACATCCTTGGGTTGCGGCTGTGTTAATAATCAGTGAGGAGGAGGTGTTGCTTCCAATTCATACTGATTTTGGTTTTCTGATGAGAAAGTCAGGGATCCAGTTGCAGAGGAGTGTACAGAAGCTCAGAGTTTGCAGCTTTTTGACCAGCACTGAGGGAATTATGGTGTTGAAGGCTGAACTGTTGTTGATGAAGAGCAGCCATAAGAATGAATTGGTTTTCAAGTGATCCAGAGCTGAGTGGAGATCCAGTGATATTGCTTCTGCTGTGGAGTGATTGTGATGAAAGGCAAATTGCAGTGGGTCCAGATCTTTGTTTAGGTACATGTTAATTCAGTGCACGACCAGCCTCTCAAAGCATTTCATCACAGTAGAAGTTACTGCTACTGGACGATCGTCATTGAGGCAGCTCACTCTACTCTTCTTGGGCACCAGGATGATTGATGCCATTTTGAAGCAGGTGGGAACCTCTAACTATAGCAATGAGAGGTTGAAAATGTCCATGAACTCTCTGGCTGATTGACTGATGCATATTTTCAGTTGTCTGCCAGGTACACTGTGAGGCCCAATGTCTTGCAAGGGTTCACCCTCTTGAATAATGTTCAAATATCATCTTCAGAGACAGATATCACAGGGTACTCATCCTTTGCAGAGGTTCTAGTAGGCTTCTTCTCAAAGCAGGCATAGAAGGTGTTCAGCTCATCAGGTAATGAAGAATCACCCTCGCTTAGTAGGTTGTAATGGCCTGCACTCCCTGCCTTAGCTGGTGTGCATCTGTCTCTGCCTCTATCTTCCTCTGAAATTGCCATTTTGCATTAGAGATGGCCTTCCACAAGTCATACCTTGTCTTCTTATAGAGATCTAGATCCCTGTCCTTAAACACACTTGTTCTCCCCCCTAGCAGGTTGCAAATCCTCTGATTCATCCAGGGCTTCTGGTTGGGAAACACCTGGTATGTGTGTGTAGGCATACACTTGCCCATGCAGGGCTTGATGAAGTCAGTGACACTTGGGCATATTCATTCAAGTCTATGGATGAGTTCTTGAATATGTTCCAGTCCACCGATTCAAGGCAGTCCTACAGATGCTTCTCTGCTTCCCTCGACCACACCTTCGCCATCTTCACCATTGGTGATGTGGTCCTTAGTCTCTGCTTGTACGCTGTGAGAAGAAGTACAGCCAGGTGATCAGACTTGCTGAAGTGCAGTTGTGGTATGGGTCGGTAGGCATTCTTCATGGTGATGTAGCAGTGGTCGAGTGTGTTGACTTCTCTGGTCTTGCATGTGACATGTTGATGGTAGTTTGTCAGAGACTTCTTCAAGTTGTCTTGATTGAAGACCCTTTCAATGATTGGGAAGGCATCGGGATGTGCTGTCTCATGGCTGTTAATCACAGTGCTCAGTCCCTCCGGTGCCAGCCTGATGTTAGCCTTGGCAGATAGGATGTGCAGCCCTTGATCACCAGATGTTCCAGGTTGGATGAGCAGGACTGGAACATGACTGTCACGTCTGTCCACCACGATGAATTGATGATGACACAAATGCCACCTCTGCTGGTTTTTCCAGACATTGGTGTTCGGTCAGCGTGATGGAGCACTTGGGCTGCAGTGCCGTGTCTGGAATGTTGGTGTTTCCATAAAGCACATCATGCAACACTCCCTGATGTCTCTCTGATGTTGAAGTCTGGTTTAAAGTTCATCAAATTTGTTCTCCAAGGATTGTATGTTGGCCAGGAGGATGGTAGACTGGTTACTGCTTCACTTCTGGTTTTGTTATACTCGCCAGATGGAATAATTTTTAAATCAGTAATCCTTAATTGAAAGAGGAATGATTGATGTGATTTATGGAACTGATCCTCTAGAAATGTGGTTGTGAGCCCATTTTTCATGTTTAAGACCCTAGGAAGTGAATATTGGCAAAGAATAGGGATGTTGCACCCAAATCTAATTTTGCTTACTTAATGTCTGATTTTTCAGGAAAGAGTCAATTGATGATTATCAAGTTTGGAAGCTCTACCTGACTATCACTCCACAATATGTTATCCAAGATCAAGTGTTTCAGTACAAATGTGGAATTGATTACAAATATTCAGTCCAAATAAGATCATGGATAGCTCAGCTCTGCTTCGCCAATCCATCTATGAGTGAGGACCAAACTCTGTGTTCCAATGCTGCTATATTTTGCTTATATTAAAAATGATTTATGAACAAATTGTGGCACTTCCTATGTGATTTGTGAATTTTTTTGTGGAATGTAGAATAAATTTGTCAAGAATGGAGCTTTTGTTTACTTTCATGTGTCAGTTACAGTAATATATGTAGGTGTTATTGCGTTCTTATTTACTGATGGGTATTTTGGGTAAGAACATATCTCTTTCTGCCTTGGGTCTAGAATTTAAAACTGAACTACAAAGTTTGATTTTATTACTTTTGAAGAAACAGGCACAATCTGCTATCCTCTTCACCATAGTTGTATGATGAGTAGCCAATTCAATTTCTAAGAATATTAGCATTAATAGTTTTCAGATTCTTTTCTTTTTCTACAGGTATTTTTTGATTGAAATGCCATCTCATCTGCCCTGGAAGTAAAATTCAGAGTGTCTGGTTTAAGAAGCAATTTGTGCAATGCTCATGCCAGCTGTTTTTTTTTAAATAACAGATGTTCTCATTTACATCACTACTCCCCGTCAAATGACTTACAAGGCTCCTGAACTGACAATAATCAGTGGTGAGAATTGCTCTTCACTTTTGAAATAAAGAGCTAATGAACAATGCCTTCTTTAGCAAAACTTTACATCTGTTGCATGATGTCATGTAATATATTTTTTAAAATCTATTTTAATCAGGTTGGAGCAGTGGACTACATTAGCAATTAATCTTGTGGGAAATACTTAAATTGTGCCTTATAATGAAATTATCACACAACATGAAGGTGATCATTGTTTTGACTTGTGGTTGAAATTTCTGTCAAATTACTACTGCTGCCCATTTCTGTTATTTGAGAAGGTGCTCAATGGCTGTGTATTGGTATCCATACTGCAATCTCCTGTAACAGCACAAGGTGAAATTATTCTTCTGCTGTTACAGTGGATTGGCAAGACACAAACAAATATGAGCTGTATATTCCTTAAGCTTAAGGAGAGGAAGAAAAATAGTGGGCACATTATTTTGAGTTACTTTTGAATATGCCTAGCTCCTGTGTAGCACTATCAATTAGACATGACAGATCAGAAGTTTAGATTAATCGGCTTTAATCGCTCTAAACTTACAGGCATATTTTACATGCTGTTGGCCTGATTCCAAGGCAGTGCTGAGGGAACCCTGAGGAGGAGGAGTTACAGTATCAGGGGTGGGCAAACCAGTGCAATGACTATATTACAGTGTTCCACCACATTCACCCCTTCTTTTGAAACAAAGCCCGACGGGGTAAAGTGTCACAGTCCATTCAGAATCTATTTACAGGTTCAACCTGCCTGGTGATTTTATCCGTTGAACTAACTGTTGCAGTGCCAGCTGTAGTGTAGCTGTCTGTTCCTGGACAATGCACTGTGTGACGGGCTGTGATTTGGATGGTTGAACAGAATCAGTTGGGGCTGGATTGGGGGAGGGGGTGTAGGTTGGGGTTGGAGTGGTGCAACTGATGCCAACAGTGTGCTCAGTACAAGACCATGTCCCTGGTAGTCATGGGTGAAGGGGGTGGGTGCTGCTTAGTTGATCGTGGTCAGTCTAGCAAGTTCCTCAGTTTTGGGGGATCCTGCACGTGCTAGGTTCTGGACAGAGACAGTATCTATCCATCCATCCTGGTACTGCACTGGGGAGTTCACATGGAGGAGGTGGACCTTCTTGACCAGGGGGTCTGCTTTGGGTTCTGGTGTGTCTCCAGAGAAGCACAGGCCCTGAGATAGTCAGCCAAATCAGTAGTATGGGTCCCAACACTGACCTCATGGGGAAGGAAAATAATTTTTCATGTGGGGAGGCATTTTTAACAATTACAGCATGGAAACAGGCCATTTCGGCCCTTCTAGTCTGTACCAGACTACCTGCACCTTGCCCATAAGCCCCATTCCCCTCCCTTCCATATACCTATCCAATTTTTCCTTAAATGACAAAAATGGACCCTGTTGCCACTACTTCTCCCAGAATCTCATTCCACACGGCCACCACTCTGAATTACTTCTAAACTTTTGCTCCTCAACTGTTAACTCATGACCTCTTGTTTCAATCTCTTCTACCCTCTATGGAAAAGAGCCTATCCACATCAACTCTATCTATCCCCCTCATAATCTTAAATACCTCCATCAAATCCCCCCTCAATCTTCTATGCTCCAAAGAATAAAGACTCAATTTGCTCAATCTTTTGTTGCATTACAGAGGAGGGACATGGTGCCTCTGGTAGGACCTCTTGACACTGGGAGAAAGGCAGCCCTTTTGACTTGAGGGCCCTCTAAATGTTGTCATTCTACCTTTCCACCTGGCCATTTCCTTGGGGGTTATATCTGGTGGTCATGCTCATGGCTATGCTTCTGGCCAACAGGTATTAGCGCAACTCCTCGCTCATGAATGAGGACCCCTTGTCACTGTGGATGTAACTGGGGTATCCAAAGAGCGGTTAAACAGGGACTTGATAACAGTGACCATAGTCATATCTGGGCAGGGGATGGTGAATGGGAATCATGAGTATTCGTCAAGAATGTTGAGAAAATGCACATTCCAGTTCATAGAGGGAAGGGGGGCCCTTGAAGTCCCTACTTAGATGGTCTGCTTGCATGATGGTGTAGTTACCCCAGGACAGGGCATTGGGAGGCTTGAGCTTCCCAGGCCAGTACAAGATCTCATAGTTGTAGGTGGACAGTTTAATCCTCCACCTCAGGATCTTGTTGTTCTTAATTTTTCCCTGCTGTTTGTTGTTAAACATGAATGCAACTGCACATTGGTCAGTCAGCAGAGTGAACAATTTGCCAGCTAGATAATAACTAATAACAGATAGTTCAATGGATAAAATCACCACACAGCTTCCACTTTGGCTTGGGCCTCTTTCTCAATGGCTGAGCGCTAGAATTTTGGGCCTGGAGGGTACGGGAGAAAAATTCCCCTGCCCATGTGGCAGCGTGGCAGCCAGGGCAAAGCCAGACGCATCACTCTCCACTTGGAATGGGATGGATTAGTCTACGGTGTTCATTGCAGCTTTGGCGATGTTGCTTTTGATGCAAGTGAAGGCCACTTGGGCTTCTGCCGACAGGTAATAGTTTTTACCCGGGGGGGGGGGGGGCGGGCTTGACCTACATAATTTGGGACCCATTGTGCCTAATATGAAAAGATACCCAGGCACATTTTTTAGGACTTGGGGCTATGGGGAGGTGGGAGCTCCAGCAGGGGCTGTATATGCTCAGGGTCAGGTCCAATTACTCCATTCTCCACCACACACCCTAGTATAGCCAGACGCGGTTGAAACACGCATTTCTTCTATTTATATGTGAGGTTTAGGGGTTTAGCTGTTTGGAGGAATTTTTGGAGGTTAGCATTGTGTTCCTGCAGGTCATGGCCACAGATGGTCACATTGTCCAGGTAGGGAAATGTGGCTTTCAGCTGGTGGTCATCCACTATTCAGCCCATCTCGTTCTGGAAGACTGAAACTCCATTCGTGACTCTAAAGGGGACCCTGAGGAAATGGTAGAGGCAGCCATCCACCTTGAATGCTGTGTATGGGCTGTCCTCTGGGTGGATTGGGAGCTGGTGATAGGCCAACTTGAGGTCAATGGTGGAGAAGACTCGATACTGGGCAACCTCGTTCACTATGTGGGGTGAACTGGTTGATGTTTTGGCTGTGGTCTATGACCATCCTGTGCTTCTCTCCACTCTGTACCACCACTACCTCTCTAAGGGCTGGTGCTGGGCTCTATGGTATTCTTGGCCAGGTGTTGTTTAACCTCAGCCTTGATAAAGGCTCTGTCCCTGGGGCTGTATCGCCTGCTCTCAGTGGTCACAGACTTACAGTTGGGATTGGAGGGGGGTGGACTGATCGCTAGTCGTGAGGAGTGGGTGGTGTTCAGGTCGCTGATTGACTGTGTTTGGCGGGTGGTTTAAAAGTTAGTTATTACAGACCATGAGGGAGGGGCATCATATTCCATCAGAACACTTTTAAGTTGGCACTGTAAGTCAAGCCCCTGTATGAATGGTGCACAGAGTTATGACATTCTGAGCAATTTAAAATTATTGTACTTGGTGCCACCCACGGTTAACATTACTGTGCAGCTACCTTGGATTTCAGTCAAGTAGGGACTGAGCTCACTGTGAGGGAGCAGCACTGTACAATGCCCAGTTGTATAAAGCTTTCAGTGTTTCCCGCATTGAACAAGCAGTTTGTAACGTAGCCGTTTACTTCAATGTCCATGGTAAACCTTGCTAATGGATGTGGGCTTCTCTGGTCCAGAATGATAGACACCAGAGTCAGCTCATTGTCCGACTCACTGCTGCTGTATGTGTGTGTTGTTGACTTCAAAGATGTCCGCTTGAAGATGGCTGCCCTCATGGTTCGAACTGGGTCGCTGACGGAAATGAAGCTGGAAGTGATGCCAATCGGGGCTGTCATCCCAGGGTTCCTGCCACGCTGTTTTCCGTGACTAGAAATGGAGCCAAAAATGATGTGGTCCAAGATGGTGAAGGCTGCTGTCCGCACGATGCACTGGAAAGGAAAGGTCTGGACTTACATACTCTTGTGTAGTGTCCTTTTCTTCCACAGCTGGAGCATTCAGCACTTCTGGCAGGTCAGTTCTTCTGCAAGTGCTTTGCCTGGCTGCAGTAATAGCACTTTGGGTTCTCAGCGATAGCGGCTGCTGTTTGGGACCCTGTGTCCCAAGATGGCGGTGCCCATGCTCCCCAATGGTGGCTGCATTGCCAGATGAGTAAGTGTCTGCATTCAGTTAGGCCTTCTCTAGTTATTTGATGAGATCAAGCAAGTCCTGCAGGATCTGATCGCCCTTCTCCAGTAACCTTTGTCTGATATGATCAGACCTGAGACCAGCCTCACACAAGTTCCAGATCATCTCTTCCTGGAAGACGGCTGCTGTAACATCAGTGCAGCCACAAGCTAACTTCAGCTCCCACAGGGCCCAAATGTATTCAGCAATGGACTCACTAGGTGCTTGTCAATGGCTGCCCAGGAAGTACCTGATGTAGGTCACATTCTTCGGGGCCAGGTACTGCTTTTGCAGGAGCCCCATAGCGGCTGTGTAAGTGTCACAGTCTCTAATCATCTGGAAAATGCAGTAGCCGATCTGTGCAAAGAGCAGGCCTCTCTTGTCAGCTTCTGCCCGAATACCGTGTCACCTCATAAAGGTGTTCAGGCATTGGTCAAATTTTACAGAGGTCTCTGGATCCTTAGGGTTGGTGTCCAGCTTCTCCACTCAAATAGCCTTGTCCATGGCATGAAAGTATAGCGATTAAATTGTAACACCATTGATTAGACCCAACAGACCAGAAGTCAAGATTAATAGGCTTTAATCTCTATAAACTTACAGGCATATCTTACATGCTATTGGCCTGATTCCAAGGCAGTACTGAGGGAGGGGATTGGGTGATACTGCCTTTATTAGAGATCCTGAGGGAGAGGAGTTACAGTATCGGGCCAGGCCAACCAGTACAATGGATGTATTACAGTGTTGCATCACATCCTGGTGATTGGATGACATTTTTGAAGAGGTATTGATGAGGATAGTACAGTAGATATGGTTTAGATGGATGATAGTAAAACCTTTGGCACTGCTCCCACATGGGGCACTGGTCGAAAAGGAAAGGTCCCAAGAGATCCAAAGGAAGTTAGTAACTTGGTTGCAAAATTGGCTTGGCAAAATGAGTCAGAAGGCGGCTGTAGTGCTTGCTTCGGCAGCACATATACTAAAATTGGATCAATACAGAGAAGATTAGCATGGTCCCTGCACGAGAATGACACACAAATTTGTGAAGCGTTCCATATTTTTTTAAGAAAAAAAGAAGGTGGCTGTAGAAGGTGTTCTCGTGATTGGATGCCTGTGACAAATGGGTTTTCACAGTGCTGGGTCCCTTGCTGCTTGTAATAGACACACATTATTTGGAAGTGGATATATGATGCATTATCAATAAGTTCGGATACAGTATTATTGCTGGTGAAATGGGTGGAAGAAATGCAGATGGAGTTTAATCCAGATAAATGTGACATGAGACATTTGGAAGTTTTAATGAGATGAGGACATATACAATGTATGCCAGCATCTTAGAGATCACTGAGGAAAGTATGTCTATTGTTCCTTTAAAATGGCAGTACAGGTAGTTAATATGGTTAAGAGGGTACATGGGGTACTGACCTTCATTAGTCGGCGCATGGAATAAAGAGCAGGGAGGTTATGCTCAAACTACTTAAAACATTGGTCAGTCATCAGGTGGAGTATGGTGGTCACTAAACTATAGGAACGTTGTGATATTATTGGAGAGGATGCAGTGGAGAATCATCAGGATGGAATATTTCAGTTATGAGGAAAGACTGGAGAAACTACATCAGCTTGCCTAATGTGGAGGGAGTTATGACGGGACATATTTGACATAGATGAAATTATGAAGGGTATTGATTGGGTAGACCAGGAAATATTTTCCCATAACAGAGATAGATAAAACTAAAGGACATAGATTTAGAGTAAAGGGTCAGAGAATTAGAAGCGATTTGAGGGGGATCCTTTTCCCTCAGAGAATGGTGAGTACCAGGAATACACTGAGAGAGTGGCAGAAGCAGAATTATTGACAGCAGTTAAGAAACGTTCAAATGAGAACTTCAATCACTCAGGCAATGGAGACGTGCTGAAAGTTGGGATGAATATGAATGCAGGCCATGTCATCAGAAGGGATGTTTTGGGCAGAATGCCTATTTCAGTTCTGTATGCCTCTTTGACATTGATCCTATCAATAAAAATGATTGAGAGGGAAATTCCTGGGCAACAGATTCTAGATTTCAAATCCAATTATTAATCTCGGTGAATTCACTGATCCTAAATGCAGTGGAGAACTTGACAGCACCTCTGGACTTGGAACTATGCCATGATATCCACCGAAGTTGCATCACAGCCTTGTTGGAAAACCTGAGTGCCCAGGAACCCAGAAGGCTGTAGAAAGTAGCCAACCTAGTCAAGTCCTTCACAGGCACTATCCTCCGGTCCATTGATGCTATCCATTTGAAGTGCTGCTCAAGAATGCAGGCATCATCATAAAAAGACCTCGATAAATGGTCACGAGTACCTTTTTTTCACTGTCTCCTTCAGGCAGAAGGTACAAAGCCTGAAGTCCTGCACCTCTAGGTTCAAGAATACTTCCTTTTCCAATGGCTATGTGAACCTCTCTGTACTATCCTAATCTTAACCATAAACGACTCCAGGATCACCAAAAGATCTGCCTGCTATATTGAAACATTATATTTTTATACCAACAGCAACTGTAAATTTCATTTCTCTATAGTTTTATATTTACTTTTTGTTTCATGGTGCTTTGTCATAATTCAGTTTGTACTATTAACTGCAGTTGGTTGATCTCACATATTTGGGGTTGCAGCGAGTTAGACTTTCAGTGTTTCTATCCATTGTATTTATGTGTTGGACAATAAATTTTCATGTCATATCAAGTTGAAATGCATCCCATGAGGATATGAAGGCAAAAAAAAACTAAAAACAAAATAATATTTGATCAATTCAGTTTCTGCAAGTTAAAATGATACAAGATAACAAATGCTGTACTTTTCAGTTGAAAAGATATATGAAATATGATTTTACATGAAGGTTAACTTGTCCCATAATTTCAACACGCATCCATAATGCTATAACGAGCATTGATTTTAGAGAGATTCCTGCTGGACAATTAATCTCGGTTCAACCTTCACTCCGGACCTTTTTGCATTCTGGTGATGGCTATAAATTCTTGGGTAGGACTTAAAGCTTTCCATTTCTGTGTGACAATAGCTTTTGACTGGCTTAGGTAATTTGTATTCAAACTGTGAAAAGAACAAACTCACATATAGTTCTTTCTTATTTGGCCAAAGATCTCATAGAGGTAGAAAATCCATTTGGTCTCAGAATGAGTCTAATAGTGTGATGTCACAGAAGAATTTGAATTTTAACTAATACCAAAATGATTTGTCAGAAGATGGTATATATAATGTATGGGATAACTTCAAGGACTTAGTGAATATATCCATTGATCAAAATGCAACACAATATATTCCCATGAAAATAACAGATGAGGAGGGTTGGTATTGATATCTCTTCGAGGTTCTGGGGTGAGATTTCCCTTGAAGAATTAAGAACTTGGTCTCATCTTCTTCAGCCAATTCCCTTTATTCGATACACAGGGCTGTGGGAGGTGCTTCACCTCTGTACAGTGGCGAATTAACCATTAGACTGAGTAGGCTGAAGCCTAGGGGCCTGGAAGGTAAGGGGGCCCGATGTCAAACAACAACAGAAATAAGAGATAAAATGATGGAAATAAGAGATTCAACAATGGAAATGTTACTTTAATGATGCCAAAGGGAACTAAGTCACAATATTATATGTACAGTATTTTAAAATCGCAACAACTTGTAGCTTTCAATGCTTCTGTCGATTGACTTTCACCTATTCGCTGAAATAAATAAATAACGGGCCCCCTCAAGGTGACGGCACTGGCTCGATGAGGGATAAATAGCTTCTTCACTCATTAAATAGTTTCATTACCCATAAATTCCACGTAGCTGGAACCGCTCTGACTGTGTCAGGGCCAGGAAAATGTGCATGCCTGTCGTCCCCAGCCTTCTATCTGTAACTATGTACACAATTTTTGTAATAGCGTTAATTCCAACAATTCTAATCATAATGCAGTTAAGTATAAATAAACCATAGACCAGGAAATTTTATTTTCTACACAAATACAGTTGCACAGGGTGGGACATGGGAGTACTGGAAAACTAATGTTAATAAAAATAATTGATCACATATCGTGCTTTTTTGAACAAATATAAAGTAAAATCCACTCTTAATACACGGCCTGAGGACTCAGGGGCCCTCTGAATGACTGCGGCCTCTCCCCTCCATGCTTTCTATTGGCCAAGTTGGCGCCGAGCTCATTTTCCATTGGCTCGCTGCCCAATCGATTGTCAGGTTGTTGGTGACGCGCATCAGCTGTCAGGCACATGGCCTGGGTAGGGCAATGGGTGGGCGAGGGGGGGGAGGGAGGGGGAGAATAAGCAGCAGTGCGCACCATAATGATGCCTCTGGTATTGTCAGGGCTTGGAGTGGGGCCACCACTCAGGACCGTAAAATGGTAGCCTGGTCTTAAAGTGTGTTTGTGCTGCTGAGGAGGAAAGGAGTGAAGAAGCCGGGCATGGAAAAGAAACAGCAAAGATGCAGGAGGGCCGTGGGTTTGGGAGCACTGCCTAGGCCCTCGAGGTGATGGAGGTTGTGGAGGTACACCATTCAGCATTGATTAGTCTGAAAGCAGTGGCCCTAGAGAGGCATCTGGAGGTAAAGCCTAGGAAGGGGGTCGATAGGGATAAAGTCAGGATGGGTGGGTCGGTGCCTGGGCTGGGGTGGAGAGGGAAAAGGTGCATTAGGTGATTCCTGCAATACTGAGAGATTGACATATTTTTGAGTTAGTTAAGATAAGTATTAGGTGTTTTGGACAGAGGTGCAATCTCAGTGCTTGTCATAGGTGCTATTTTCTGTAGATACACCTCTGGGATAGCCCGTGAATGCCCCCTCATGACATTGACCCTGGGGGCCTTTACTAACTCTCAGCTTAGGGGCCTGGGTGGTAGTTATTCTGCCATTGCCTCCGTAGAGGATGGAGGAGCTTCCCAAACATACAACTGCATGGGTTTACATTCTTCAATGCTATCTGATGTTGACCAATCACAAAACAATCTCCTCCTATGTGGCAAACATTATCCCATCAGCATTAAGCTACACATGTTGCACCATATTGGGGACCAGTCACAGAGATGGGCCCCCTCCCCTTGGGTATTGTTTACAATATTGGATCCCCTAGCTCTTGTACGTCACATGATTTTGGGGACTAGTGGAAATTTATCAGCTAGGTTGTTGTTTCCGGGTGGAACACATCATAGGGCCTCAATGTCCTTGGGCTTCTTCACCAGCTCTGCACTACTCCACAAGGCATCTGCCACATGCAATGATTAATGAAGTTGTATTAATCAGTATCAGTCTGAACTAGACAGATCCTTACTTTTTGGGAGTGTTAATGAGGTGAGGACATATACCATGTATGCTAGCATCCTAGAAAGCAGACTCTTACTTCCACATTAATACATACTTGAGAATACATAAATTATAAGTTCTCACTCAGGAGTGCTGATAAGTTAATTTATGGCGCTGGATGCATTGCTAGGGATATCTATTTCCAATAAAACTGGGAGAGTTGAAAAATAAAGGAGAAGCTCAAGCATCTTGTGTTATTTACTTTGGGACAGAGCAGCATTGGCATCTTGTTGGATATAGATCCTATTTCATCACATTGAACAGGGAAGGATGCATGGTGGATGGTCTGTGAGTACTTGAGCAAGATGCCATCTGGCAAGATCAGCAGACAAGAACTCAGACATTAAAAGTTATTGAAATTAAAATGACTAACATTACTATTAAATTGTCACTTTTTCAATAAAATATTTTAAAAAGAAAAGAAAATGGTCACTTTGACCTTGGTAAACTGCTTTATTGATGAGGTGATTTGTATTTATTCTGCTACATTGTGATATTCTGGCTCTTGTATCCACCCAATAAAATTATAGATTTTTCCATTGATGAGTATCTTGCAAAGTTCATAATTTGTCTTGTCAAGATCCTCAGCTTGCATGGGCTGCCATTAAGGTGAAGGCAGACCAAAGGTTGTTGCATGCCTGATTCACACCTCAGTCACAAAACTCAAATATTGGTGTGTGGTCTTATTCCATCATGTGGGCTATTTGCTGGCCAACTTGGTTATGGAGGTAGATCGAACCGAAATGTTTCAGGAACTTAGCCAGTCTTTTCAGCGTCCATAGGAGACAAAGCTATATTGCTAATGTTTCAGGTCTGAGCCCTTCAAGGAATAAGCAGATAAGCATTTTCTGCTAATTCCTTGAAGAAGGGCTCAGGCCCAAAATGTTAGCAACATAGCTTTGTCTTCTATGGACTCTGAAAAGACCAGCTGAGTTCCTGCAACTTTTTGGTGTGGTTTTAGTACAATCGCAGCATCTGCAGACTTTCATGTTTCACCCATAGAGGAAGATCGAGTCCTTCCAGGTGGTCAGTTAATCTAATGCCCCTAGTAATCCCTCAGTCAATGTTTATGACTGGTGTCTGCCACAACACTTTGTAGATTGTTGCAGTAGCAGTGTTGGTTCCCTGTCTTGGCAACTCCAAGAAGATTTGTGGAGCAATTTCACTATGTAGAATCTACAATCTCCTTTCTGTTTGGCCACCACAGCTCGTTGATGTTTGGCAATAGTACTCCAGCAACACCGCACTGTAGATGCTTGCCAGAGTTGATTCTGCAGCCAGTGTTCAGTATTGGATTGATTTTTATTTTGCATGGGCAACGTGTTACTATATGGGGTAGCGCACTTAGCTTTGGAAAAAGATGGATGGACTCCAGAATCAGAAGCAGAATTTATTGTCATGAACAAATCACGCAATTTTGTGTTTTGCTTCAGCATCGTAGTGTAAACGTTCATATTATAAACCACCTTACAACAATAAATATATTAAAAAATTTTTAAAAACTGCACGAAAAGTTAGACAGTGTCTTTGGTTCATTGATCATTCAGGAATCTGACAGAGGAAGAAGCTGTCCTTGTGCTGCTGAGTGCTTGTCTTTAGGCTCCTGTACCTCCTTCCTGATGGTAGCAGAGTGAAATGGGCATTGCCTGGGTCATGGGGGTCTTTGAGGACAGAGGCTGCTTTTTTAAGACATTGCCTCATGTGGATAGCCTCGATGGAGGCCTCGATAATGCTGGTGCCTGTGATGTCGCAGGCCAAGTTAACAACCCTCTGGACCTTTTTCTTGTCCTTAGATTTTCTGACTCCATACCAGACTGTGATGCAACCAGCTAGAATGCTCTTCATGATACATTTGTAGAGGTTCTAGATTGTCTTCAGTGACATACTGAATCTCCTCAAGGACCTCAGAAACTATAGCCACTGGTGAGCTTTCTTCATGATTGCATCAACATGGAGGCTCCAGGACAGATCCTCAGAGATGTTGACACCTGGAATTTGAAGTTCTTGACCCTCTCCACTACTGAGCTCTCAAGGAGCCCTCACAGAGGTTCCAGGTCATTGGATCTGTGCAAACATCCAGATGAGAATGCTTCAGATCCTTTCCATCTTTCCATCTCCTCAAAATCTCTCTTGTAAGTATGTGCATAATTGATGGAAATCTAGATTTTCCAAAGGAAATCTGAATTTGTGCAGAGAGTGAGATATGTGCCATTTTGGTTGGTTTACCATACCTTTTTATTTGCTTCTCGACTGAGCAGGTGCGAAAAGTAGACCTGTGATTTGTTTGTTTTTGTTGAAGGTGTTTAACAAATTCATAGACAATTAGTCTGACATGGGAATCAGCTGGTGTATTCAAATTAGGCAAGGTCCCCTCCTTGAGTTATTATTGCCAGATCATCAACGAAGATGGAAGCACATTTGTTTGGACGATAAAAGGCAAAGGAGGAAAAACCCAACACCCATCCCCAACCAACCAATTTTCCCCTGCAACCGCTGCAATCGTGTCTGCCTGTCCCGCATCGGACTTGTCAGCCACAAACGAGTCTGCAGCTGACGTGGACTTTTTACCCCCTCCATAAATCTTCGTCCGCGAAGCCAAGCCAAAGAGAAAAATCAGCAATGAAGAGCATCCATTTCTTTGAGAGGCTGCTACATTTCCATCCCCACCAGCTGTGATATTTCCATGTTCAATCTTGCAGCTTGATTGTTGTTGATAAAAGTGTGGACAGAATTGTTGACTCCTTCCCAACCCCGAACATTAAAGGAGCTGGGCCTTAGTATCGAGCTCCTAAACAGGTTTGGCTGGTTGGACTCTGCCTGGATTTCTACCAATTCTTCATATTGATGTGTAGTCATATATCTTTAGTTATTATTATCCCTAGTTAAAGTCATTAATAACAATCTGAATGTTCGTGGATGTGTGTAAAACTCAAAGGTCTGAAGACACTGCGGTGAAGTAAAAACACAATGCTGGAGAACCTCAGTAGGTCAAACACTGCACTTTATATAGCAAAGATAAATATTCATTAGGGTTGGGCCATTCATCAAGGTATGAGCAAAATGTGGGCAGGTGCCTGAGGGGCAGGGGGAGGAGTGCAGTCCCACAGTGTAATAGGTGGATAAGAGAGGGAGGGAGCACCATCAAACAAAGGGAGGGGAGATAGCTCTGTAAATGGAGAGGGAAGGGGATAGAGAACTGATGGAAAGAAAACAGAGTGATGCGGAAGAAAGGGAGAATGGGGAGTAGGCTAGCAGAAACTGGAGAAATTAATATTAATGTCATCTGGTTGGAGAGTACCCAGATGGAAAATTAAGTGTTCCTCCTGCAATTTACGAGTGAGAAATCCATGCTGCGAGCCTACACAGGCAAGATTACTTAACTCTTACTTTGCAACATTATCTATATTGGTGTTGCCTCATCAATTTTATTAACTTTGCTGCTAATTGTCACCCTGAGAAATTCACTTAGTCTATCACTGGGGACACTCTCCCCTTTCTTGATCTCCTTGTCTCCATCTCCTGAAACAAGCTCTCTACAGACATCTTTCACAAACCCACCAACTCCCATAACTACCTTGACTACACTCCTTCACACCCAGTGCCCAGCAAGGATTCTATTCCTTTCTCTCAATTCCTCTCTCTCTCTCATTCATGGAGAGAAATGGTCAGTCAATATTTTAGGTTGAGACCCTTAAATTGAGATACAGTAGAAAGGATATTAAGTATAAAGATGGGGAAAGAGTATGCTGAGGACTGGTTGGGTGGTGGTGGGGGTGGGGGGGGGGGTGCACAGAGTAATAGTTTCTTTTTTGTCAAAAGAAGGTGGGAGAGGAGGAGTGACATGTAGAGGAAGAGACCATGGGGAGGGGGGGGGGGGGTTGTGGATTAGACACAATAGTGAGAATGGGAGTAGACCATAAGGCATAGGAGTAGAATTTGGCTTCTTGATCTATCGAGTCCACTCTGCCATTGCATAATGGCTGATTTACTCTCCTTTTCAACCCCATTTCCCTGCCTTCTCCCTGTAACCCTTGATTCTTTTCCTGATGAAGAATCTACCTCATTTGAACAATTAAAAAATAAATATAGGCTAAAAAATACAATTTTCTGTTATTATCAATTAAGGACTTATCTAAGAGATAAACTAGACCCAACAATGTAATTACCGAAATGTGGTGATGTGGAAATGCTGATTCGCAACAGATATATAAGAAATTTATTTCATCTATGCACACTTTATTGCAGAAGAGGACTCCCAAACAAGGGATGCATAGGTACAGACAGAGATGGGAGATGGACTTAAATATTAACTTTGATGAATGAAACTGGTCAGAGTTATGCTGAGATAGTATGAAAAACACTACAAATGTTAGATATAGATTATTTCAATATAATTTTATACATCAATTATATCTCACGCCACAAAAGTTAAATGGATTGAAATCAAACTTATCAGACCAGCGTTTTAGACATGGCCAGGGGATGGGTACATTTTTTACATTGTTCTTGGTCCTGTCCTAAAGTGAGATCCTTTTGGATAAACTTGGCAATGTTTTTAGAAGAGTTTACAGGAATTAAATTCCCACAGAACCTAATACTATTTTTATTAGGTAATATTGAAGTGAAAAGACCAACATTTAAATTATCTATATATCAAAAATAATTTTTAAAGATTACCTTAGCAGTAGCAAGAAAATGAATAGCAGTAACATGCAAATCAGGCACCCATTTAGGCCTGGAATGATGGAATGCATTAATGCATAGCTGTGTTCCTCTTGAGAAGATGAATTATAATCTGAGAAATGTCTGATGTATTTTTGAAAATCTGGCATGCGTATTTACAAAATGCAGGAATTAATTTATAAATGTTTTCCCTAAATTTTGAAACTTCGTTAACCACCTTGGAAGTTTTAAAAAGTACAAATGGTCAGATCTGTGTGGTGAGGGGTGTCCTCTGGCAACCAGGTTTCTAATCTTGTTTTTCTTACATTTACTTATCTCTCTTTTTTTATGCTTTTTCTTATTTCTTCTTTTCTTTTTCTTTTCCTGTGGTTTTATTAAGGGAGGAGGGTGTTGGGGTGGGGTGGGGGGTGGGTTTGGGTTTTTTTTTTTACAATCATGTATAATGGACTTAATATTAATACTTAATTATTTATTTTTACATTTGGTTGAATGTTAAATTTCCCTAATGATGTCCTCCACAGCCATATTGGCAAAGAATTCCACAATTGTCCACAGTCTGGGTAAAGAAGTTCCTCCTCATCTCTGTTCTAATGGGACACTTTTGTATTCTGAGGCTGTCCCCTCTGGTCCCAGACTCCTTCGGTTGGTAAAGAAGAGATGGAAACAGTGGAATTAGATAAAGGTAGGAGCTATCTCAAATCTGAAAATTCAGCGTTATGCCATTGGTTTCAAGGCTATCAAAGAGAAATCTAATTTGCAGTTCTTCAGCTTTATGTTTGGATTCACCTGGACAATGGATGAGATCAAGGACAGATGTGTCTGTGTGGAATATTGAAGGGAATTAAAATGGCCTTCAACCGAGATTTTGAGTTTCAGTCCCCAGATGGATGATTTTCCTGATCAAGAATGTATCTATCTTAAATCTTCCCATGATGTCTTCCACAGCCATATGGGGCATACACCCCACTAATGTTTGGTCTCACCATTGGAGAGGAGGACTCATTAAATGCACAGAATGCAGTAGATTATATTGAATATAGTTCAAGTGAAGCTCTTCCTCACCTGGGAGGTCTATTTGTGGTTCTGGATGGAGGTGAGGTAAATGTAGCGGCAGGTATAGCTCCTTTCATTGTTACAGCAGGGATTGGCTGAGGGGATGCTGGGAGGGGACTAGGGAGTTATGGAGAGACTGATCTTTGCAAAAACCAGAAGTGTTAGGAAGGGAGGATGTGGTAAGTGGTGGGATTAGGCTGAATTTGGAAAAAGTATTGAAGAATGATGTATTGGATGTGGGGGCATGTGGAGTGGAAAGTGAGGACTCTGTTCTATTTATGATTGGGGAGAGGTGGATGAGAGTGGAAGTATGAATAAGGGAGATGCAGAAAAGAGCTTTATCAATGACAGTGTGGGGTAAGCCAGATTTCTCAAAGAAATAAGATATTTTGTGTGTTCTAGAGTGGAAGGTCTCATCTCAGGAACAAATGTGGAAGAGGTATTGTGAGAAAGGTATGGAAAATCATTACAAGAAACAGACGAGAAGAGGTATATACTAGGTAGTTGTAAGAATCAGTGGATTTGTAATAGGGTTTTACATTTAGCATTGTAATGTCATTGTTCTTGTCACTGATGTTGCCAAAAGGACCGTTTTAACTTTACAAGGACAGCATTTCAATGCTGTCCTTGAATTATTAAAACCATTCCTGGTTTATTGACTCTTGTAGATAAATAATTTATTTTCAGAACATAACTTTTTATGTTGTTCTTGCTTCGTAGAGAAAAGACCCTCATGTTACATTAACCATTAAATATTACAGCACTGTACAGGCCCTTTGGCCCTCCATGTTGTGCCAAACTGAATAAAAGTACTAAATCCTCCCTACCCTATAACCTCTACTTTCCTTTCGTTCATGTGTCTATCTAGTAGTCCTTTAAAGGCCCCTAATGTTTCAGCCTCTACCACCAATCCTGGCAAGGCATTCCATTCCTCAAAAACTCTCTGTGTAAAAAAAACATTACCCCCGATGTCTCCCCTGTTATTTCCCTCCCTTAATCTTAGACATGTGTCCTCTAGTGGTTGTTATTCCCACCCTTGATCAAGTCCCTTCTCATCCTTCTTTGTTCCAAAGAGAAAAGTCCCAGCTTTTCCAATCTTGCCTCATAAGACATGCTGTACAATCCAGGCAAGATCCTGGTAAATCACCTCTGCATCCTTTCCATAACCTCCACACCCTTCCTATAATGAGGTGACCAGAACTGGACACAATACTCCTAACGTGGTCTCACCAGAGACTTATAAAGCTGCAACATGACTTTTCTACTCTCATACACAATCCCCTTATTAATGAAGCCCAGAATCCCATAGGCTTTTTTAACTATCCTATCAACCTGAGCAACTACCTTTGGGGATGTATGGAGATGAACCCCAAGATCCCTCTGTTCATCCACACTCTTAATTAACCAACCATTAACCCTGTACTCAGCTTTTTGATTTGACCTGCCAGAATGCATCACCTCACACATATCTGGATTGAACTCCATTTGCCATTTTTCTGCCCAACATTGCATCTTGTCTATGTCCTCTTGCAACCTCTGACAACCTTCAGCTCCACCTACAATTCCTCCAATCTTCTTGTCATCTGCAAATGTACTCACCCAACTTTCTATATTATTATCCAGATCATTTCAAAAAATCACAAAGAGCAAGGGACTAGGAATTGATCCCTGTGGCCCTCCAATAGTTACTGCCCTCCATGCAGAGTATCTCCCTTCTACCACTACTCTCTGTCTTCTTCCAGCAAGCCAATTTTTTATCCAGACAGCCAAGGCTCCACTGATCCCATGCCTCTTGACAATCTGGATGAGTCTTTCATGGGGGACCTTATCAAACGCCTTACTGAAATCCATATAGATCACATCTACCGCTCTACCCTCATCAATTTCTTCGTCACTTCTTCAAAGAACTCAATTAGGCTCGTGAGGCATGACCTTCCCTTTACAAAGCCATGCTGACTATTCTTTTTTAAATTTTAAAAAATTTTTCACACTATGAACCATACTGATCAAAATACATATAGACATTTTTCTCTTGAATATATACAGTGTCATTTTCTCCCCTTTTCCCCCTCCCTTCCCTCCCTTCCTGACCCCTCCCTCCCCATTTATTCAAAGTTTAATCTATATGATACCTTAAACCCATTAAACAATGTCGTCACTTAATAAAAATAAACAAGAAATTTGTGTCTTCTACTTTTACATACTGGGTCAGTTCATTTCGTTGTCTTCTCCTTCTGTCATTTTAGGTGGTGGAGGTCCGTGGTAGGATTTCTCTATTGTGTTTCATCTATGGTTCCCATATTTGTTTGAATATTGTGATGTTATTTCTTAAATTATGTTACTTTTTCCAATGGAATACATTTATTTATTTCTATGTACCATTGCTGTATTCTTAGATTGTCTTCTAATTTCCAGGTTGACATAATACATTTTTTTGCTACAGCTAGGGCTATCATAATAAATCTTTTTTTGTGCTCCATCCAAATCGAGTCCAAGTTCTTTATGTCTTATATTTCTTAGAAGGAAGATCTCTGGGTTTTTTGGTATGTTGCTTTTTGTGATTTGATTTAATATCTGGTTTAGATCTTCCCAAAATTTTTTCACTTTCTCACATGCTGACTATTCTTGAGTAAATTCTACCTCTCCAAATGCTGGTAGATCCTATCATTAAAAATCCTTTCCAATAGTCTACACATCACTGATGTGAGACTCACCAGTCTATAATTCCCAGAATGCTCCTTATTATCTTTTATAAACAAAGTATCTACATTTGCCATTTTCCAATCCTCTGGCTCCTCCCCTGTAGTCAAAGACCATAGCTCCCACAATTTCTTCTCTTACCTCCCACAGCAACCTAGGGTATATCTCATCTGGCCCCGGGAACTTATCAATCTTGATGCTATTTAGAAGATCTAACACTTCCTCTTCCATAATCACCACATTGTCCAGCACATAGTCCTGCTCTATCTTGACTTCATCCCGATCAATGTCCTTTTCTCTTGTAAATACTGATGCAAAGTATTCATTCAGGACCATCCATACCTCCTCCACTTCTAGGCACACATTGCCTCTTTTATCTTTTCATGGCCCTACCTTCAATGTCGTCACAACACTTCACTTTCCTTAACACTTCACAAAATGTTGGCAAAGATGACTATCATGTCATCCCTGAGTTGAGCCTTTTGTGATAGCAACCCTAATGTTGCACTTCAGGCATGTTCAATTGTTGTAGATTTACTCAGTGAATAGTGACATTGGAGCGCTTACACCCCTAACGTCGAAGTACTCGAGATGGCAGAGGTCGACAGCATCGAGTCCACGCTGCTGAAGATCCAGCTGCGCTGGATGGGTCACGTCTCCAGAATGGAGGACCATCGCCTTCCCAAGATCTTGTTATATGGCGAGCTCTCCACTGGCCACCGTGACAGAGGTGCACCAAAGAAAAGGTACAAGGACTGCCTAAAGAAATCTCTTGGTGCCTGCCACATTGACCACCGCCAGTGGGCTGATAACGCCTCAAACCGTGCATCTTGGCGCCTCACAGTTTGGCGGGCAGCAACCTCCTTTGAAGAAGACCGCAGAGCCCACCTCACTGACAAAAGGCAAAGGAGGAAAAACCCAACACCCAACCCCAACCAACCAATTTTCCCCTGCAACCGCTGCAATCGTGTCTGCCTGTCCCGCATCGGACTGGTCAGCCACAAACGAGCCTGCAGCTGACGTGGACTTTTTACCCCCTCCATAAATCTTCGTCCGCGAAGCCAAGCCAAAGAAAGAAAGTGACAATCAGATCAGCAGAGAGTAAAACAGGAAAATCTTCAGACCCTGCAAATGGTAGTGCAATATACAAAAGTGCTGGAGAAATTCAGCAGTTCACATGTATCTACAGGAAGTAAAGAGTAACCAACATTTTGGACCTGAGCCCTTCGTCAAGGTATGAGTGAAAGGGAGGTGGGCACCTGAAAAAGGTGACTGGAGGAGAAGAGAGGGAGGGAGGGCAGAGGGAGAAGTGGAGGCTAAAAACAATTGGTGGCACTGCCAGAGCTGCTGTAATGGCAAGGCTGTAATGGTAAGGAGCTGAGAGAGCAGAGACCAGAAATATGACGGTGCTCCAAAGGGTTCGACCACCTGGTCCTATTGCTGGCAGTTCCATTCAGGTGTTAAATGGCCTGTTCGAGGAACTGAAAGTGTTTTAAAAGTAAAATCATGCAACCACGGGTCTGAGCTCAAGATGGCAGTGCCTGTGATCGGCAACGACCACAAGACACTGCAGACTCTGGGGAGTAGCTGCCGCAGGCCACCAGAACTATGAAGAGCAACCCTATTGAGAAAGAGAATCAGGAGAGATGTCTATAGAGGAGGGTAACCATGGCAGCAGACCAGCAAGGGGCTCAGTGGCTGAGGGACGAACACAGGCTGTGAGGAATATGCAGTCAGGTGTCGTTAACAGGCTGCGGGCTGCTGGAGACTGGCTCATGAGGACCAGGTATTGGAGCCAGGATTCAAGTGGATTGGAGGCAAATCCATGGACACTCAGTGACTCTGAAGGGATTCTCTTTTGCCTTATTTTGCCTTATTTATGTAATATTACGTGTTCTGCACTATTACATGAAAATAAAGGAATCTTGAATTAAACAGGTCAGAGGTCTTAGCTGGATATATAAGGGAGGGCAGAAGCTGAGGTGATAGAGCGAGAGGGTATCTCTCTGAATGGAGAGGGAAGGGAAGGAGGTGGAGAGCTGCGCCCTCTCCAATCAGAGAGTTCAGAGTCATCTGGCTTCTTCAGTTTCTATAAAACCCCTCTCCCAAGTCTCTGTTTTTTCCCTATCCCTCTTTCTCCAGCTTCCCACCACCTTTTCCTCCCTCTCAATTCAGACAGCTACCCCCTCCACCATTACTTCTCAACGTTTTCTTCACATTTCCTGTATATCCACCTATGACCTCTTTCCTGTTAGCCTGCACTTCTCCTCCTGCCCCTTCCTCCCTCCACCTTTTTATTCAGGCACCTGCCTCTCTTTTGCGTGTACCGCAGCAAAACTTTGCTTACCCTCTACTATCTACAGATGCTGCGTGACCTGGTGAGATTTTCCAGCACTTTTGTGTGCAGCGGAGTGTAAGTCTTACAAAGTTGTTACCTCGATATTTCTCCTGTTGCACTGAGATACAAAGCACTTACACAAACAAAAAGAGTGAACTATTCTAAGATTAATCAAGAATATAAGCTTTTTTAAAAATGTGTAGATAAATCTAAGTAGGATGTTGGTCTAAAATGAATAGATCATGGAGATTTATTAAAATAAAATGGAACAAGCCTTTGGGTAATTGGGTATCATAAACATTTAAATGGCATAAAAGCTATCTTAGACATTCAAATTTTTTGTTATGTTCAGCGAATATGAAATAATCAGATAATTGAAAAAAAGACGTTTAATATCACTTATAACCCTTTCAAGATTTTTCTCTGTGCGCTTAATTTCACCCCGTTTATTAATAATGCATAATTTTTGACTACTTTTATGCCCATTTATATCTAATCCCCTTGAATTTTTTGATGTGTACTCCTTGTGCCAGCAGTAAATTTGGTAAGCTTATTGGCTTCAGTATCAGTTATCTGTACACATTTAAAAGAACATGGCTCAAAGCATTGAATCCTTTGGGGCTTTATTAAACCCTTTCACCTTGGATGGCATTACACGCACAAGTAGTCTTCATGTCCTACTTTTTAAATTAATTTTATTATCCTGTCCCATGTTCTATCTTGGATTCTGCCCTCTTTTAGTCAATTAGCAATTTTTCACATCATATACTGTCAAATACCCCGAAACTACAAAGAAATGGAAACCTGATTTTTGTGGTGTCAACCTCGACAAACTTACCAGCATAACTGACATTATAATTTGATACTGATAACAGCTTCATGTTTTTCACATGTGCAGTGTAACATGGAAATTCAACATTTACGGTCAGTGATGGAGACCGTTTCCACAAGCTGTTCTGTTTGTGTCTGCCTTAATCACAATGAAGAAATAAAATTGATAAGATTTTAACTACCTACTCAATAGTTCTGCTATAAAATTCATGGAAAACCTTTTGCTTTGTCACATGAAATCTAGGTGAATCTTTAATGATATACTAAACCACAATGACTTCTTTATAAACAGCCTATCACCAAGAATTTTTTAAGGTTGTCATTCCCTATGATTAATATTTCAAAAGATAAGATATTTTGTAATGCAAAGAAGAGTTAAGCTATGAAGTGATAATATTTCAGATTTTGCTTTAATTGTATGTATCTGTTTGGAATTCTCTATAATGTTTAAAACCTGAATGTGATATTTTGCTTTTTGTTCTGGGGATGTGTCTGAGAGATTACTCTGTGAAGGGCTGTTCAAGCAATTTGATAACATCATCTACTAAACTTGGCTGATCCCCATTAAATGGACATGGGTACTGAAGTTTATTTGAAGCCTCTTATAATTTAAATTCATGCAAAGGACTTTAATGTTTATATTGCCTTCAAAGTAGGTACTTCTGGATTTAGACTGATAATATTTTATGCTGTCACTCTTGTATCTTGATTGATAACATACCTTCCATTTTCCTATATTGGTCATGCATTAATCGACTTGTAATTGCTTATTGAAGATAGGTCAGATTGTTTATCTTTTTCGAACAGGCAATATATTTGGTGCAGTATGTAAACAAACATAATAAAATAAGTACAGATAATTTGCAACATAAAAAGATCGTGAGGGAACGTAACAGTACCAATGAAAAAAAGAGATGATATATTTTCCTTTCTCAATATTTGCCTCCTTCTCCAAGGGCACTCAAACGTGCAGTGAACTCAACAAAAGCAAGACATTTGCTGGTTGTTGCACGGACATCTTTATTTCCATTTTCTGCCAATACAAAGATCTAGACAATCTAGTTCAAAGATAGAATAGTCTCTCCACATCCTCTTGGGAAATCCTATAACCAGAAGTTTGCCTTGACCATGATGTGTGTTTTTCTTTCCTTTAACATCTGCTCTTATTAAATAAACAGGATTTGTGTAGAAACTTTTGTGGAAGGCAAAATCTTTTCCCTGAGGTGTTTGCAGCTTTATTTTTTGAAACCTTTTACAACTTTCTTTGAAATTGTTGGTTATCCCTTCAAGTAATGCAACGTTTATATTTATAAACCTTGATATAAATGAAGAGAAAATAAAAATTCTCAGGAGAAGAGGTAGTTAGACCCTAGGAGTAATTAATTCCATGTAATAAGACCAAATGCCTCAATAATTTATTTTTGCCAGTGTTACAATTATGCAAGTTTAAAATTTTAAAAAAATCCACAAGTATAAATGTATTTATGTAATCTGCTCAATAAATAACACCTATTGTTAACTTCAAATTATAGCATTTATTAACTTGGAATATATATGAACATTCAGAAATGGCTGACAGACAAAATCTGTAAGCCTGCCCCCTATTCATCATATTTGGAGTCCAGTGTCTCAACAGATCCTGTCCCTGCAGGCATGTGACTGACTAGGGGAGAAAAAAAAAGTCCTAGAACAAAAAGTTCCTCTCACCCTACAAAAGTGAGCAAAGGCTTATTGAGGAGCACATGGGCCTTGGTCTATCTCATCCTCCACCATTCTTCCCATTCTCACTGATCCAACAGATTATGAACTGTTAATTTGCTGCTTGTTGGATGAGCTGAAAGATACCAACAACTAACTTGTCTGTTTTTGAATCCTTTCACTGATAGCCTTAAAATTAAATCTTAATGTGAAATCCAGGAGCAGTTGGGAAAATCATTACCCATGTGTCTTCACTGACTCTACTTATTTTTCAATACTTAGAGGGTTTAAATGGAGACAAGCTAGGGAGTGGGGAAGTGCAAATGGATCTGGGTGTACTTGTTCACCGGTCACTGAAGGCTAGCATGCAGGTTCAGAAAGCTGTGAAGAAGGCAAATGGAATGTTGGCTTTCATAAAGAGGGGATTGGAGTATAGGAACAGAGACGCCCTTCTGCAGTTATACAGGGCCCTGGTGAGACCCCACCTGGAGTATTGCGTCCAGTTCTGGTCTCCAAACTTGAGGAAGGACATACTAGCTATAGAGGGTGTGCAGCGCAGATTTACAAGGTTAGTTCCAGGGATGGCAGGGTTGTCATATGCAGCAAGGCTAGAAAAACTGGACTTGTATCCATTGAAGTTTAGAAGGATGAGGGGGGACATGATTGAGGTATACAAAATCATCAGGGGGATAGACAAGGTGAAGTCTGATTACTTGTTCCCAATGATGGGGGAGACGAGGACTAGAGGGCATAGTTTAAGAATAGAGGGTAGGCCCTTTAGGACGGAGATGAGAAAGCATTTTTTTACCCAGAGAAGTGTGAATCTGTGGAATGCTCTGCCACAGAGGGTGGTAGAGGTGAATTCGCTGACTATGTTCAAAAGAGAGTTAGATAAGACTCTTGTGGGTAATGGAGTTAAGGGTTATGGGGATAAGGCTGGAAAGGGGTACTGATGGTAATGATCAGCCATGATCTAAAATGGCGGTGCTGGCCCGACAGGCCAAATGGCCTACTCCAGTTCCTATTGTCTATTGTCTATTGTCTATTGTAATCAGCAGACAATTTTTTTGCTGGTAGTAAAATCTTAATAGGAGGTTTCCAAGGGAAGACAGTTCTCTTTGGAAGACACATGGTACTTCAGGTATTCTGCCAAGGCTGATTGGTTTTTGTTTCAGGTTTACACTACATTTCATCTACATAATAAATATTTTGTTGAAGATGGAGGTTGTCAGGAAGATGTGTTCTACATCTTTGCCTGTGTCCTCCACTTTATTTTCAGCTTCCATCTTCTTTCAATATCCCTGCTTCAAATGTTATACTATAATGGTAGGCTCCATCTTTTCCTGGCTCATTTGCTTACTGGTTTTGTGATAGACTAATAACACAACTGGACTAATGATTCCGAGTGAAACAAAAAAGTCTGCAGCTGCTTGTTTGAGTGCAGTGAACAGGGATTCACAGGTAGTGTGTTGTGTCGATGGCTGGCCCCACCTCCTGGCTCCGCCCTCATCTGCTCACATATAACCCTGGTTTCCCACCTAATCCCAGAACCCTTCCAAAGACTACTGTGAGTTCCTACCCATAGTTATAAGCTAATAAAAGCGTTTGTTCTCTCTTCAGTCATGAGAGCTTTAATCACGCTACAATTTTATTAGCTTCAAATATTATACTATAAACAATCGAAGCGTTACTCAAGCCAGGCACGCTGCTGATAGACTCTCTGTCCCCTGACGTGTCTGAGGAGTTCATGCACTGGCTAGACTGCTTCCAGGCCTAATTGAATGAGACCAGAGACATCTTCCACGTCAATGAACTCAGAAGGTCCGCACTTGTTTCGAAGGTAGGAACGAAAGGACGTGCAGTCATCAGGGACTGCACTACATGTAATGCTACCATCGAGGCTTTGAAGGCTAGGTATCTTCTGTAAAGCTAGTGAGGCACTGACTCGATAACTACCTGCTAGATCTGTGGACGCTTGCCAAGAAGTGCAGGTACGAACTAGCTATGGGCCGCATTCATGAGGAAGAACAGATCCAGGACACTCTAGTCATGGGGGTCAGCTCAAGGTACATGAGGCAGCGACTACTTGAGTTGAGTAAGAAGGACCTGGCTAGCCACGTTGAACTGGCCAAATTGCTGGAACAGACCAAGCTCAAGAATGATGACCTTGAAGCCAGCAGGCTCACTCACCCAGGTGAACACTTCCAAGGACTGGCTGCTCCCACTACCCCAGCCCTAATGGCTGTTGATTCCCATGATAGGGTGTGCTCCTGTGCTAGGGAGTGCTTTATATGTGGCAAGAGCCAGCATCTCAGATCTCGTTGCCCAACTGAAGATTCAGTGTGTTCCAGCTGTGGCAAGAAAGGGCCCTTGGCGAGGGGAAGCCTGGGAAGTCCACAGCCAGCACTGCTCCTGGATCCGATTCCACCCTAGCCATCTGCCCCAAAATCATCTGAACCCACTTGCTGCGCCACACGCTGACAGAGGGTGGCGGTGAGGAAATGGCGCAAAAAGGCTTGGTGGTTATCTTGCCATAACCCAAATTCAAACATGATGTCATCATTGTCAGAGGAGGAAGGAGGGCGGCCATTTTGCCCTGCCACGAGGTCGATGCCATCTTATCCATGCAGCGAAACCCAAGACAGTGGGGGCCACTCGAGTGAGGAGAATGGTGTCTCTGGGATCATAGCCTCAATGGTTCTGGACCAGGAAAGACCTCACCAGCTCAGCAACTCCATGATGACCGTGAAGGTAAACAGACATTCCACTAAATGCCTTATCAACACTGGTTCTACTGAAAGCTTCATAGACTCACGGACTGTGCAGGAATACAACCTAAAGATGCATCCTTTCCAATTATCGCATATTCCTTACATCTCATTTGCATTCTACTCATATTCAACAACATTGTATAGTACATCTGTCATTTGAAGGGGGGGGGGGGGGACTTCTGTAAGATTCACCTGTATGTACTTGATGAATTGGGTGTTCCGGTGTTGTTGGGTCTGGACTTCCTGTGTCACCTTAGAAACATGACCTTGGAGTATTCTGGTCCCCTCCCCTTTTAATGGTTTGGAATGGAGGGCCCCTATAATCAGAATCCACATGCAGCCTCTCCACACTGAATATCGACACCCACCTCTCTTCCTGAATCTATCCTCGGACTACAAACCTCTTGCTACCAAGAGCAGGAGGTACAGCACAGCAGACCGAGATTTCATAAAGTCTGAGACACAATGTCTGCTCGACAAAGGTATCATCATACCCAACATCAGCCCATGGAGGCACATGTGGTAGTGGTAAATGGGAAAACAAGTCCAGGGTAGTAATTGACTATAGCCAAACTATTAATCAGTACACACTCCTGGATTCATACCCACCCCCCCTCAAATTTCAGACATGGTGAATGATATTGCGCAGTATCGGGTCTATTCGACCATTGACCTGAAAACTGTTTATCACCATTCCTAGGACCTCCATATATGGCATTTGAGGCTTATGGTCATCTCCATCAATTCTAGAGGGTCCCTTTCAGTATCACTCACGGGGTTTCTATCTTCCAGAGGCTGATGGATAGAATGGTGGATGAGTATGGGTTGAAGGCTACCTTCCCCACCTCAATAATGTCACCATCTGTGGCCATACCTTGGAAGACCATGATGCAAATCTCCAGAGATTTCTCCACATGGTGAAAGCCCTGAACTTCACTTATAACTCTAACAAGTTCGTGTTCAGGACAAAACATCTGGCTATCCTTGGCTACGTGGTGGAGAATGGCATCATTGGCCCTGATCCTTATAGGATGCACCCCCTGTTAGAGCTCCATGTTCCCAGGACCACAAAGGATTTGAGGAGATGCCTGGGGTTTTTCTCATATTACACCCAGTGAATCCCTCAATATACTGATAAAGTTCACCCTCTCTTAAAAGCCACTATTTTCCCCCTCTTGGCTGAAGCCCAAGTGGCTTTTAACTACCTCCAGAATCACATTGTGAAAGCCACCATGTACGCGATGGATGAGAATGTGCATTTCCAAGTGGAAAATGAAACTTTTGACATAGCCCTGGCCACTACCCTCAACCAGGTGGGCAGGCCAATTGCATTTTTTCTCAGACATTACAAGGCCATGAACTCTTTGGACCCATCTGTGGAAAAGGAGGCTCAAGCCATGAAGCACTGGACACACTACCTGGCTGGTAGGAAATTTACGCTCCTCACTGACCAGTGCTTGGTCACATTCATGTTTAATAATGTTAAGAGGGGAAAAATCAAAAATAATAAGGTTGCTAGGTGGAGGATCAAGCTCTCCACCTACAATTATGACATTGTCTATTGGCCAGGAGCCCTTAATGACCCTCCAGATGCTTTATCCAGAGGAAGCTGTGCCTCTGCACACACTGGCCAACTGTGGTCTCTGTATAATGAGCTCTACCATCCAGAAGTTACCCCCATGGCTTATTTTGTCAAAGCATGCAATCTGCCTTACTGCATAGAAGACGTCAAGGAAATGACCAGGTCTTGCCAGGTCTGCATGGAGTGCAAGCTGCACTTGTACTGCCCTGCAGATGTGCACCTGATTAAGTCATCCAGCCCATCGAATTGTCAAGTGTTAATCTTAAGGGACCTCTCCCGTCCATGAGTGGGAACTTACTTCCTCTCTGTCATTGATGAGTACTCCCACTTCCTGTTCGCCATTCCCTGTCCATACACGTCCACTTCATCAGTCATAAAAGCCCTGGATTCCATTTTTACCCAGTTTGGATATCCCAACTATATTCTTAGTGACCAGGGCTCATCTTTATGAGTGACAAGCTACATTAGTACCTGCTGGCAAGGGGCTTCGCATCCAGTAGGAGTACTAGCTACAAACCCTGGGGGAACGGGCACATTGAAAAGGAGAATCCCACGTTCTGGAAGGCTGTTAAACTGGCCTTGAAATCGAAAGGTCTTCCAGGCTCACACAGGCAGGAAATCCTCCCTATGGCCCTCCATTGCATCCAGTCACTATTATGCACCACAACCAATGCTACTCCTCATCAACACCTATTCAATTTTGAAAGAAGGTCGGCATCGGAAACTTTACTCTCAACCTGGTTCACCACTCCTGGTCCAGTCCTACTCAGGAAGCACATGAGGAGAAGCAAGACCGATCCCCTGGTGGAAAGGGTGAAACTGCTCCACACCAATCTCACATATTCCCATGTGGAGGACCCAGATGGCAGGGAGGACATCGTCTCCATCAGGGACCTGGCACCCGCTGGAACAGAGGGTCTGTTGCATCAAGTGCTCTGCTAGCCATGGAGCTCATTCTTACCACCCCCAGTCAGGGCCTTGAGGGATCCAGTTCAGGAGAAAAGTTCATCCCCCTCCATTGTTGAGCCGGAGACCCAACCTGCCTCTCTTTCCTCACAGGGGGACCAGGAGACTCAAGGAATCCAAGCCCCCCCCGGTGCTGGCACTCCCCCAGTATCTCCAGACCCCTGGACTGCTTAAATGAGTAAATTTGTAAATAACTGTATATTTTCAACTTTTTTTCTGAATCCATGTTCTCTGTCTTCATTCACAGACCCTAAATTCTGCAGGAAGGGGTGAATGCAGTGAACTGAAATTCATTGGTAGTGTGTTATGCTAATGGTTGGCCCCGCCTCTCGGTTCCACCCCCATCTGTTCACATATATCCTTGGTCTCCCGCCTAAACACAGAACCCTTCCAAAGACTACTGTGAAACCCTACCCATAGTTATAAGCTAATATAAGTGTTTGTTCTCCCTCCAGATATGAGAGCTTTTATTCACGCTACATTGAGTAAATGCACAGAAATGCTGGAGGAACTCGGCAGTCTCACAGCGTTCACAGGAGGCAAAGATATATAACTGACATTTCTTCAAGTTAAAGCTTGAAGAAGGGCTGAGGCCCTAAACGTTGGTTATGGATGCTGTGAGTTCCTCTGGCATTTTAAATCCAGAGGTCCAAATTCAAATTTTATTTGAACATTTAAAGTTTAATCAAATGAACTTTCAATAGTAAAAGTCACATCAATTATTATGATGGCTTCTTTTTAATAATCATAAATCTGATATTATTCTTAGAGAATCATGCTTCACTCACTGGTTTTCTAAACTTTACATCCACTGCATCAATCAGCTAACACATGACATGGAGTCTGGAAGAGTTAACACTGTGAGCCACAGATCTTCATCTGGAGATCTACTTCAGAAATGGAGTTCTAGAAAACAACTTGACATAACATGGTGGCAGTGGTTAAGTTTTTAAAGAGAAAAAAATAAACATATTGCACTCATGGTTCAATTGCTTGAGGTGATTCTCTGTGTATGAGAGACAACTGATTATTTCTAGACCATGATGAACTGATATGCAAATGATGTGAAGGTGTTCAGAAAAATCAACCAAAATGTAAAGTGGGTTTCAATAGTTTTCCAAAAGATGTGAGTATTGAATAGAAGGTTTGACATAGCCTTGGCAGGTTAAGTAGCTCCTGTAGAGAAAGGAAGTGGTTGAAGATGGTTACCTTTCAAACACTGACTTCGTTTCTCCATCCATGGACACTGCTTGATCTGACTAATATTTCCAGAATTCCCTTATTTGCTTTGTATTTCTAGCAATCAGTAGTTGTTTACTTTTCATTTGGTTCTATGCTCAAATGAAAAATGTTTAGATCTTTTCAAGTATGGAAATAAATGAGGCTGAAAGTAAATTTCCTAATGAGGTCTTTGAAATATTCAGCCACACCTCAAGCCAAGAATAAAGTGACTATTATTGCATGTGTTTAAAATCTTAGGTAAAATGCTAGAACTACTCAGAAGATCAGGGAGCATCTGTGAGAGTAGAAACAGTTGCTGGTATCAGAATCAGAAATCATTGTCAGGAACATGTCATTAAATTTGTTGTTTTGTGGCAGCATACAGTGAAGATATTGCTATAAATTACAGTTGAAAGATAAATAAATAGTGCAAGAACTAGGATAAAGTGAGGTAGTGTCTGTGATTCATTGTCCATTCAGAAATCTGATAGCAATGGGAAAGAAGCTGTCCTTGTGTCGTTGAGTGCTCACCTTTTTCCTGAGTAGCTGTGTGAAGAGGACATGACCTGGATGGTGGGGGTCTTTGAGGATAGAGACTGCTTTCTTAAGACAATGCCTCATGTAGAAGTCTTCGATTCTTATAGATGTCCTTTCAGGTCGAAGACCCTTTTTTGTCAGAGGTTGTCTGATCTGCTGATTTTTTTCCGGTATTTTCTTTTGACCCAGATGCACAGATATGAATTCCAAAGCCTGAAGTGAGAAACAGGTAAATCTATTCATGATTTTACAGATGGATTCGAAGTACATCAAGTAATGAAGATTAGTGGATTAACTCTTCCAGGCCTCAGCATATCTAGCATGCAAAAAGCTTCATTGGGATCATTGTTGCACAAATTGTGGATCCAGCCAGAGAACGGGATAGAGAAACATTAAACACCACAGATCAATCATCAGGGGAACAGGTACGTCAACAAGTGGTTGCTACTGGACACAGCATATTTCAAAGAAATGAAATTCACATGAAAATCCAGACCAGAAACTGTATAAAATGCAAACTCACAACCATTAATCTAAAACTAAAATTGGAACAAAAGCCAAAGATTTTTCCTGAAAATGTAGAAACAGATACCAGGAAATGAAATGGTGCTAAGCAGTTTCACTATCTAGATTGTTGCCACAGGAAAAAGCAGGAGAGGTGAGGTTTAGACGTGAGAATACTCTTCTTGGTGTGAATGTGATACAAGCAAATCTGAATAAGAGGGTGATGTAAATTAAAAATTTGAGAAGCTTTCTCCACAAGCAATTCTGGGAGAGCCTGAAAAGCTGAAATGGGCAAAGCAGCAATTAGATGTCTGTAGTCAGTCAAAGAAATTTCACTAAAAATGGAATTTAACAGGGAGGGTCCAGAGCAATCATATCCCAGAAAACGCAGTGAGAATTACTCCAGACCAGTGGTTTTCAACCTTTTTCTTTCCACTCACATACCACTTTAAGTAATCCCTATGCCATTGGTGCTCTGTGATTAGTATGGGATTGCTTAGGGTGGTATGTGAGTGGGAAGGGAAGATTGAGAATCACTGCTCTAGACCCAATTGTTATTGAAAAATTTTGCTTGAGAAAAATTGTCATTGGCCCATTTTCTTTGGAGTTCTGAAACCATGCACATAATGAGTCAATTAGGTATGATTAAAACAGTGATTTTCAAACTTTTTCTTTCCACCCGCATACCACCTTAAGCAACCCCTTACTAATCACAGAGCACCTATTGCATAGGGATTACTTAAAGTGGTTGAGGTTGGAGCGGAGACAACGCTGGTGGAAGCGTTCTAGGAGTCGTAGGTGATGCCGGTAGAGGACCCATGATTCGGAGCCGAACAGGAGTGTGGGTATGACAACGGCTCTGTATACGCTTATCTTTGTGAGGTTTTTCAGTTGGTTGTTTTTCCAGACTCTTTTGTGTAGTCTTCCAAAGGCGCTATTTGCCTTGGCGAGTCTGTTGTCTATCTCATTGTCGATCCTAGCATCTGATGAAATGGTGCAGCCGAGATAGGTAAACTGGTTGACCGTTTTGAGTTTTGTGTGCCCAATGGAGATGTGGGGGGGCTGGTAGTCATGGTGGGGAGCTGGCTGATGGAGGACCTCCGTTTTCTTCAGGCTGACTTCCAGGCCAAACATTTTGGCAGTTTCCGCAAAACAGGACGTCAAGCGCTGAAGAGCTGGCTCTGAATGGGCAACTAAAGCGGCATCGTCTGCAAAGAGTAGTTCACGGACAAGTTTCTGTTGTGTCTTGGTGTGAGCTTGCAGGCGCCTCAGATTGAAGAGACTGCCATCCGTGCGGTACCGGATGTAAACAGCGTCTTCATTGTTGGGGTCGTTCATGGCTTGGTTCAGCATCATGCTGAAGAAGATTGAAAAGAGGGTTGGTGCGAGAACACAGCCTTGCTTCACGCCATTGTTAATGGAGAAGGGTTCAGAGAGCTCATTGCTGTATCTGACCCGATCTTGTTGGTTTTCGTGCAGTTGGATAATCATCCATTGGAGCGCTTTCATCCCTAACGTCGAAGTACTCGAGATGGCAGAGGTCGACAGCATCGAGTCCACGCTGCTGAAGATCCAGCTGCGCTGGGTGGGTCACGTCTCCAGAATGGAGGACCATCGCCTTCCCAAGATCGTGTAATGTGGCGAGCTCTCCACTGGCCACCGTGACAGAGGTGCACCAAAGAAAAGGTACAAGGACTGCCTAAAGAAATCTCTTGGTGCCTGCCACATTGACCACCGCCAGTGGGCTGATATCGCCTCAAACCGTGCATCTTGGCGCCTCACAGTTTGGCGGGCAGCAACCTCCTTTGAAGAAGACCGCAGAGCCCACCTCACTGACAAAAGGCAAAGGAGGAAAAACCCAACACCCAACCCCAACCAACCAATTTTCCCCTGCAGCCGCTGCAACCGTGTCTGCCTGTCCCGCATCGGACTTGTCAGCCACAAACGAGCCTGCAGCTGACGTGGACTTTTACCCCCTCCATAAATCTTGGTCCGTGAAGCCAAGCCAAAGAAAGAAGACTTAAAGTGGTATGTAAGTTGAAAGAAAAAGGCTTGAGAACCATTGCTCCAGATGTTTCATAAAGGACACATGAGGAGAGGGAAATGCAAGCTGGGTCTAAATCAGATGTGCACTGGACTGATACTGACAATCATAGTATGAAAATGATGTGGCCATATAATGGCAGCCAGAGTAGAGAACCACATGACAGAGGAAATGCTGGTGATTGAAATGGCATAGCTGTGCCATTATGTTATGGTTTTATGTTATGGTTGTACATTGAACTCAGAAGGATGAAAACCATCTAATAATCACCACTGCAATTTGTCCTAATTATAGGACAAAAACATCCATGGCAAGCCGTTGTAATCTATATGAGGTGATTGCTCAGCAAGAGAGTGAACACCACAAATGACCCCATCACCCTGGTCACAACCTCTTCTCACTGCTACCTCAGTAGAAGGTACAAAAGCCTGAAGACCAGCACCTCTGGGATTAAGATCAGTTTCTTTCCAACAGCTATTGAGTTTTGGAAGCTCCCTTTGTTGCACTAATCACAGACTGCTCTAATATTACAAAAGAGCTATCTGCACTATTGCAGCCCCACTTTTTTCACTTTGGTGAATGTGAAATTTACCAGCTACTTATCTTTTGAATTTCCTATCTATTTTTAATTTACTATTGTAGACTGTTTTCATAAATTACATGTTCAGCTGCAGCAAGTAAGAAATTCAGTGCCATGTACATTGAACATTAAAATTTCTTTTTCAGTAGGACTGGTCCTGGTGTAATTAGCCATGCTGGAAGAATGATCCCTGACGTGGATTTCCTCAGGAATGCAAACATTAGTTTGTGAGGAGTCGCATTGGTTGCAATGTGGAGTGGAGCACTGTGAACAGAACCTTTTGCCAGCATGAGTCTGGAAGGCCTTTAGACCAGCAGGCTAACTTTACAGCCTTCCAGACTGTTGCGTTTTCCTTTTCAACTTGTCCGTTCCCCGGGAGTTGCAGCTTGTCATCCTGCTTGAAGCGATACCTCTGGAACAGGATGTAGCTCTTCACTCATAAATGATGAGCCACAGTCACTATGAATATAGCTGGGAAACCCGAACATGCTGAAAATGGACGCAGAGCTCCGATGACTGTGGTGGTGGAGGTGTCTGGGCAGGGGATAATTAACAGAAAATGCGAGTACTCAACAATAATGTTAAGAAAGTACACGTTTCCATTAGTGGAGGGAAGGGGCCCCTTAAAATTGATGCTGAGTCATTCGAAGGGGCAGGAAGCTTTTATCAGGTGCACTTTGTCGGGGCGGTAGAAGTCAGTTTGCACTCAGTGCATACCTGGCACAACCCGATTATCTCCCTGTGCCTTTGATAGAGAAGGGCAGGTTGCATGCCTTGATGAAATGGGCCATGCAGATAATGCCCGGGTGGCAGAGCTCATTGTTAAGTGACTGCAACTGGCTGTTGTGTGCAGCAGCACATCTCCCTCAGGATAAAGCATCTGGAGGCTCATTGAGGGTACAAGGCCTATACACTATCTCATAGTTATAGGTGGAGAGTTTGATCCTCTACCTCGTGATCTTTATTTTGGCCCTTGTAGTGTACTATCAGTAACCACCAAGACTTGGCTGAGGGAACGATAGGCTTTAATATACAGAAGAATCTTGCTGGCCCGGATCCAGGTATAGGAATGGAGGGAAGAGAGAGGTGGCTCGACCTTTATGGCCCAAGACTACGGGGGAGGAGTCTTAGGGTATGAGTCATCAGTGGGCAGACCAGCTCCATATAGATAGTAGCCAACAATAACTATATACAATGGAGGAAGCATATCACCACATCCCTGTTTGTATTATTGAACATAAATGCTACAGATTCCTCATCAGTGAGCAGAGTGATCAGCCAGGCAGTGCCTCCAGTGCCAGATGGCCTCCACAATGGCCTGAGCCTCCTTTTCCACAGGTGAGTTTCAGAGCTCGTGACCCTGTAGGGTGCGAGAAAAGAAAGCTACCGGCCTGCCCAACTGGTTAAGGGTCACAGCCAGAGCTAGATCGGAGGCATTGCTCTCCATTTGGAAAGGAGAATTTTTATCCACTGCATGAATGGTGGCCTTAGCAATATTGCTCCTTACATGGCTAAGAGCTGCCTGGGCTTTGGCCAATAATGGAAAGGAGGTGGATTTTAAAGTGGGGCGGACTTTGTCAGCATAATGAGGTACCCACTAGGCATAGTATGAGAAGAAACCCAGGCACCTCTTTAAATATTTCATAGTCCTTGGGATTGGGAGGTCTAAGAGGAGATGCATACAGTACGAGTCTGGGCCAATGACACCATTCTCCAATACATTCACCAGGAAAGCTACGCATTTGGTCCTGAATACGCATTTACTGGCATTGTTCAGGGATTTGGTGGTGTGGAGAAATAAATGCGGATAATATAACAAACCCTGCCCTAACTCCCTTCCCCTCTCCACTAATCTCCACCCTCCTTCCCCTAAACTACCTCCTGAGAAAGAAAGGAAAAGGAGATAATCAATTATTTATACAACTCCAGCCATGGAACCAAAAATCATCACCGGAATGGATTCAGAGCTCAAACCTTCAAACCAACAATTTTCAAATATGGGTTCCATACTTTCATTAAAAAAATATATATTATTCTTGTGAATTATGTTATCTTATAAAGAGGGATTCAAGATTTCATTTCAGTGTGCCATCTTTGCATTCCCAAAACTAATCAGATTTCCATGTAATAGCTAGACGTTTCTTAGATACAGCTGAAGCTAAATATAAAAATTCAATTTGATACATAGTCAATCTTAATTTTAAACCAATTATTTTAATATCTCCTAATAAACACAACATTGGATCAAACAGAAGTTTAACTTTTAATAATTTTCCAAACATAATTTAACGTATCCAAAATGTCTTGACTTTAGGACAGATCCAGATCGAATGCCTAACTTTTTACCACATCTAAAGCATAAGTCTGAAGATATTAAGTTAAATCTCTTTAATTTTTCAGGGGTTAAATATAATTGATGCAAAAAATTATACTGTACTAATCTATACCTTACACTTTTAACCTTAGTCATGTTATCTTTACATAAATTCCTCCAATCATTTTCATCTAACTTTCTATTCAAATCAGTTTCCCATTTCAATCTTGATTTATAAATATTTAGTATTATTGTAATAATCTATACATCTCATAAATAAATTTATTTATATCTCCTTTAGTAAGTAATAACTAAAGCAGATTATCTGGGTAATTTTAAACTATAACCTAGCTTTTTAGTTAAAAAAGCTTTTACTTGGTAATAACAAAAAAAGTATTATTAGGAATTTTATAATTTCCTTCATTCGATTAGAAGATATAAATTTCCCCACTTCAAAACAATCCTCCACCATTTAATCCCCAATTAATATCATAACTTCAAAAATTGATTATTTACAGTAAAATGAAAAAAAAATTGAAATAAAGGCATTTTAGATGAAATCTTACCTTTTCCACGTATCTCATAATCAATTTTGTCCATAATTCAATTAAATGTTTCAATATCAGTGGGTCTCTACCAACTAACAATTTTGAATTCCATTTATAAATAGATTCTTGCATACATTTCTCATCAATTTTAGCTAACTTGATATTTGCCCATACTTAAGATTTATTTAAGTCAAACATTCCAATAATAAATTTCAATTGCTCAATTTTATAATAATTCTGAAAATGTGGAAGGTGTAAGCCACCTAATTCAAATTTCCAAGTTAATTTTTCCAAGGGTACTCTAGACATTTACCCTTTCCATAAAGATTTTCTAACAATTAAATTAAGATCTTTTTAAAAATTTGAGTATTTGGCAAGGAATAGATTAAAAAAGGTATTGGATCCTTGGGAAAATATTCATCTTAACTCAATTCACTCTACCTATCAAAGTTATAGGTAAATAATTACACCTATTTAAATCTTCCTTAACTTTACTAAATAATGGTAAATAGTTCAACTTATAAACTATCTAAATTTTTATCAATTTTAATACCTAAATACTTAATTGGATTTTGTGTCTATTTAAGTTGAGCAATTTACTTACTTCAATCATAATCCCCCTCAACTAATGGCATAACCTCACTTTTGTCCCAATTACTTTTATCATCAGTTATTTCTCCATAATCTTGTAATTAGGAACATAGGAACAGGAGTAAGCCAAAAATGGCCCATCGAGCCTGCTCTGCCATTCAATACAATCATGGCTGATCTAATTTATGACCTAACTCCACCTACCTGCCTTCTCCCCATATCCCCTAATTCCTCTATCATGTAAAAATTTATCTAACCGAATTTTAAATATGTTTAATGAGGCAGCCTCAACCACTTCCCAGGTTAGAGAATTCCAAACATTCACTACTCTCTGGGAAAAACTATTTTTCCTCATCTCTGTCCTAAATCTACTCCCCCGAATCTTGAGACTGTGTCCTCTCGTTTTAGTTTCCCCGGCCAGCTCAAAAAACCTTCCTACATCTATCCTATCCATACCCTTCATAATCCTATATGTTTCTATAAGATCTCCTCTCATTCTTCTGAACTCGAGCGAATACAATCCTAGACAATTTAATCTTTCATCATAAGTCAACCCCTTCATCCCAGGGATCAACCTAGTAAACCTCCTCTGGACCGTCTCCAAAGCCAGTATATCCTTCCTCAAATATGGGGACCAGAACTGGACACAGAACTCCAGGTGCGGACTCACCAGTACCTTATACAGTTGCAACATTACCTCCCTACTCCTGAATTCAATTCCTCTAGCGATGAAGGCCAACATTCCATTTGCCTTCTTAATAACCTGCTGCACCTGCAACCTAACTTTTTGTGATTCATGCACAAGCACTCCCAAGTCCCTCTGCACAACTGCATGCTGTAGTTTTTCACCCTTTAAATAATATTCAGCTCTTTTATTTTTCTTGCCAAAGTGGATAACCTCACACTTACTAACATTGTACTCCATCTGCCAAACCTTTGCCCACTCATCCAGCTTAAAATTACTTAAAATTTCTTATATAATGAACATAATAAATTATCAGGATCTGTTATATAAATTAAAACATTATCAGCAAACATACTAATCTTAAATTTCTCCTTCTTAATTTTAATTCCTCTTTTACTAACATCATGATTGCACCAATGATTCAATTGCCAAAACAAATAATGCCCGAGACAAAGGACAAACTTGTCTGGCAGATTTAGTGAATGAAAAATAAGAAGAAATTTGTCCATTAGTAACTATTCTTGCCAAAGAGTTTGTATATAAACTCTTAATCTAATTAATAAATGTTGGTTCTAACTGAAAATTTTCTAAGACTTTAAATAAATAATTCCATTCTAATCTATCAAAAGCCTTTATAGAATTTAATAATAAAATTAAGGTTAAATCTGACTTCTTCTGAGATGCATGAATTAAACTAATTAATTTTGCAATATTGTCAGCAGACTACCTTTTTTTTAACAAATCCAGATAGACCTACATTAACTAACTCTGGTAAATACTCATTCAATCTTTTTTCCAAAACTTTAGCTACAATCTTATAATTGCATTTGAAAAAGATTCCGGTAATTAATGAGTTTCAGTTTCTTGTTTTTAATACTTACATTAATAAAGGCATTAATAAATCTTTAAACTTTTAATAGAATTCACAAGTAAATCCATCTTCATCTGGAGATTTATCATTTTGCATAGCATTTAAAGCCTTAATAACTTCTTTCAACATAAATGGAGAATCTAAATCACTACAAGCTTGACAGTTTAAAGATGGAAGTTGAAGCATATGTAAAAATTCATTTATTTTCACTTCATTTTTTTTGATCGAGATGTATATAACAGTATAAATTCTTTAAAAGAATCATTTATGTCTTGTGGTATAAGTAATTTTATAATTATTTTAACAGCATTAATAATTCTTGGCATTTGTTCCATTTTCAATAGCCAAGCCAAAACCTTATGTGCTTTCCCTCCCAGTTCATAAAATTTCTGTTTAGTTCAATCAATTAACTTCTCAGTTCTATGTCTGCATCAAATTATAATGGATTTTCTTATTTACTAATACTATCCTCTTTTTCTCAGATGAATCATTTAGTAATTTCTTTTTCCAAGATTACTATTCCTTTCTCTAATGTTTCTACCTCCTTAAGATATTTTTCTTAATCTTTGTTGAAAAACTTATTATTTGACCTTTTAAGTAAGCTTTTAATGCAACCCATAAAATAAATTTATCAACTGAATTAGTACTTATATCTAAATACATTTATATTTGATTTTTTTATAAAATTGTACAAGTCAACATTTTTTAATCATGAAGAATTAAATCTCTATCTATAAGTTAAATCAATTTTATCCAAACTTGAATATGATATCAATAAAAGTGAATGATCTGATACAATTCTAGGTTTATACTGTGTGTATACAACTCATCCTTGCAATTAAAAAGAAATCTATTCTCGAAAAAGAATCAAATCGATATGAATAAAATGAATAATCTCTTTCCCTTGGATTTAATTTTCTCCAAATATCCATTAAATTCCTATCTTTCATTAAGGTCAGAATTCTTTTAGCAGTTTTTGTTTATGTTAAAGATTTTTGATTTTTAGCTAACATTGGGTCTAAACAACAATTAAAATTTCCACCAATTATTGCTTTTTCATATGATTCTTCAAGATTAAGGAAATTGTCTTGAATAAATTTCTCATCATCTATATTAGGTGGATAAATATTCATAGAAGTCCAAAACTCTGAATAAATTTGGCAATTTACCAAATCAAATCTTCCCACAGGGTGAGTTACCACTGATTCTAATTTAAATGGCAACTTTTTGTTAATTAAAATAGCTACTCGTCTTGCTTTAGAATTTAAAGATGAAGCCATAACTTGACCAACCCATTCTCTCTTTAACTTTTGATGTTCTTTCTCTGTTAAATAAGCCTCCTGCAAAAAAGCGATGTCAAGTTTTAACTTTTTAATATGAGTTAAAACTTTCTTCCTTTTAAATGGGCTATTGAGCCCATCCACATTAAACTATGTGTCCCCAAAATATAATTTCAAAAATATTTGACTCCCATTTCCACCCTGGCACATCTCAGCTCCCCAGCCAATCTTAAAGCCAAATACCTAAAAACATAGAAAAGAAGGAAATTCCCAAATAAAGAAAGAGAACATTAAAAAAACACCCCAAAAATACTGATATAATCAGCACTAAATCTTTTTATTACAGGAAATGTCTCTCGCCACTAGTGGTATGCGGTCTCAGATGGAGAAGACAAAAAAAAGAGTCCACCTCCCCCAAACAGAATATCAAAAGCAATATCAATCATCAATTAAGTATGATAAGCTTCTTCAAGATCTCTATTGACTTGATCATCATCAATTTCAACACTTCAATATCAGTCGGCTTCTGGCTTTCTGTGGAAGATTCTTCTCTCAATTTATCCTGGTTCTTTCCCATTTGCTGAGATGAATAACACTGACTTCCATTTTGCTTATCATTAGGTAACGAATTAGCAAATTCCAAAGCTTCAGATTCATTAGCAAAAAAATTTTCTTGGTATTCTCCATAAAAGACTTTAAGGAGTACTGGATATTGAAAGAAAAATTTATATCCTTTCTTCCATAAAATTGATTTTGCTGGATTAAATTATTTTCTTCTGTTAACAATAGCATTACTCAGGTCTGCATAAAAGAATAATCTATTATTCTGAATCATTAACATACCTTGCTATTCCCTGGCTTTTTGAATTGCCAATTTCAGTATCATTTCTCTATCTTGGTAACGTTAACATTTAATCAAAATAGAGCGTGGCAGTTGTCCTGGATACAGTTTCTTTCTAAGAGCTCTATCAAGTTTCAGTTTATTTAGAAAATTTTCAGACCCCCGAATTTCAGGTAATCAGTTTTGAAAAAAAACTGTACTGGAATAATTACCTCAAAATCTTCAGGAAGTCCAACAATTTTGAAATTATTTCTTCAGCTCTAATTTTCCAACATATCAACTTTCTGCAAGAATTCTTTTTTCTGAACTTCCCACGCCGTGAAAGAATCTTCTATGTTATTAACTATCTTTACATTCCTCTACCTCCATATGACACTCTTGAAAATCTTCTTCAAATTTTTGAACCTTAATTTTAATTTTATCAACAGTTTTTATACATTTTGCCATATCAGTCTTCATTATAGTAATTTCCTCCTTAATACCTTCCAATTGTGTAGTAAATTCTGTTCTGCAAAATTTTATCTATTTTCTCACTCTTTAAATTTATTTACTCAGAAATTTTATGAAAATTTTGGCGTTACAGAGGTTCTGGAGTAATATAGTATGTCCCTCCTTTACCTTGAATGTACTGACTTCTTCCCTCATCTTCTGATTCCTCTCCTTGTGATTGTGACACATATCCTCTTCTTCTACTCTGATCTCCTCTTCTTCCTATTCTGTTGATGTTGTCAGCATTTGAGCCTGTGCACGAGCCCTTTGCCTGGCTCTTGTCTGGCCAGCAACACTGATCGACACAGGGTCCACATGCTTCATACAGATCGCTTCCATTGTGTGCATGCGCGAAGATCCACGCATGCGCAGTTGTTCCTGGGTCACTTCTGTGGCGTTCCTCCATGCCATATTCCTCAGTTCCTTCAATGAATACTCAACCGAGGAGGTCACAACCGAATGAAGTTGAAGAGGAATATCAAGACCGAAGATTGAACTTTCAAGGTAGGCCCAGTTTCTTCAATTACTGTTGCTTCTGTTGTAGCCGTTTTCTTTACAGGTTGAGTTTTAGATTTTCTTGTAGCCATTGCCAGAGATCGTTAGAAGACCTTTAAAGTTATTCACTTTTTTAAAAAGTGGGGGACAAACTGGGCTTAGCAGGAGAATAAGCCCAGGCACCTCATTAAGGCTTTCATGGTCTTCAGGATCAGGAGATCTAACAGCGTGCATATTCGGTTGGGGTCAGGGCCAATGACCAATCCACCACATAACCCAGGATCACCAGACATTTCATCTCTAACATGCACTTTCTGGAGTTGTATGTGAGGTTCAGGACTTTGGCCATGAGGAAAAACCTCTGGAAGTTGGCGTCATGGTCTTCCAGAGGGTGTCCACAAATGGTGACCTTGTCGAGATAAGGGAAGGTGGCCTTCAAACTATACTCGTTGACCATTTTGTCCCATCTGTCTCCAAAAGACTGAGACCCCTATTAGTGATGCCAAAAGGGACCCTCTGGAACTGATAAAGCCGTCCATCTGCCTCAGATACTGTGTAGGAATGGATTGGTAACTGATGGTATGCAGCTTTCAATTCATTGGTCGAATAGACCTGATACTGTGCAATTTTGTTTACCATGTCTGAAATTCAAGGGAGGGGTATGCATCTAGGAGTGTGAAATGATTAATTGTTTGGCTATAGTCAATCACTAGCCTGAACTTTTCTTCCCCTTTCACGACTAACCTGGCCTCTCCATGGGCTGTTGCTAGGCTCAATTATATTTTTTTAGAGCAGCTGCTGTGACTCAGCTCTAATAAATTCCCGATCCCCCACACTGTATCACCTGCTCTTTGTGGCTATTGGCTTGCAATCAGGGGTCAGGTTCAGAAACAGTGGTAGGTGGGGGTGGAGGGGGAGGTCAATATTTAGCATAAAGGGACTGCATATGCATCTGGCTTTTTGGACGTCCTGTTCCACACTGTGATCGGAGGGAGTGGGCCACATTACACCATGGTCACGCTTTTAAGGTGATACAGGAAGTCCAACCCAGCAACACAGGAGCACACAAATCCTTCAGTACATGCATTTGGAACTTACAAAATTACCCGCCCCCCCCTTTTACAGTTAGTACTAAGCAATACCCCGGATCATCGCAGAGTGTGAGTGTGAAGCTAGGTAAATACGATAGTCTGTCAGGTACACTCTTAAGTTGTACTGCAGAGCTGTTGCAGAGTTTCTAAAGCTCTCAGTGGAGCCAGTGTCTACTAAGCAATCAGTCAAGTGCCCGTTGCCTCACCTCCATTGTCGAGTTATTCGATTGGTGAGAAATTGCCTAATCCAGGATGACCAATGCCAGTGCTCCAGAAATCCTATCGCTCCCCATGGTGATGTCAACTCTCTCCTCTTGGCCCACAGGCCATGAGGCGCCCTCCATCTTGATCCGATGAAGGACTAGGTGGCGTTGACCTCGAGGTGCGTCAAAATGACTACTGTAGCTTTCTGCAAAGCTTTACTTCCAGTGGCGGGTCTCACCACCAGGTGCAGCAAAATGCTGGTGGCAAGTAGCATGAGGAGACTGAGGCCAGCACTATGTGACTCGAGCACGCGTCGAATGATGATTATGGGGTTGCACACACGGTCACTCCCTTTAGGTCTACAGACCTTCACCCACTGCCCTCACCTATTGCATCTTGAGCACACGGAGTCCTTGATGGGGCATTGGGTACAGGGGTTCTGTGCCTGTCCACAGAAGTAGCATCCCATGTCACGAGTGGCCACAGTGGTCAGCACTAGGGCTGCGGGGTGTCACAGGTGCTCCAATGACTTAGTCCACCGAAAAGGTGCCGTTTTCGCCCGTGAGGTCGCTAGCTCCCAGTTGAGCCTGTTTGAGCGCTTTCTCTAGTTTCAGGGTGCTGGCCAAGTCTTTCTTCCGCAACTCTAGCAGTCACTGCCTCACATACCTCGACCACACTCCTGCGAAGAGATTTGTCCCTCCTCTCTCATCTGGTCCGTGACCACTTTGTAGTGGCATTTTCTGGTCAGGGCCCACAGTTCAAGGACATAATCGTCCAGTGACTCAACCGGATGCTGCCAACATTGAAAGAGTCGTTGCCTCACCAGCATGTCATTCTGAGGCCTCATGTAGTGGGCCTTCAAGCCTTTTATGGCCGACTCGTAGGTAGCACAGTGTCTGATGACAGTGAACCCTTTGGGGCCGACTCGAGCGAGGTGCCGATCTCCAGAGACTATTAGAGTTGAAAGCGTCTTGTGAGGCCGTCAGTCAGGACTGGAAGCATTCCAGCCAGTAGGCAAATTCCTCTGCGGCCTCATGGGACACAGGGTTGACCTGGAGCATGCTTGGCTTCAACATGGCTTCCATCCTGCTTCAAAGTTAAGCTATTAAAATGGAAACACTACTGTTAATCCTTACCACTTTGGGGGAGTCAGGAGATGAGTCTTTGAATCTTGGGTAGATTCAAAATGGATGCCTCCATGAGGTCTTGTCTGTGTGTGTTCTAGCTAATAAATATAGTTGTTTTAAAAGAACCCAAATTCTTTATTACAATAAAAGAAATATCACAGCATTGGCTGTCACCTCCAACACCAAAAAGAAGAGACCAAAAAACTCCATTCAGAGACATCAAATGTCAATGGATTTACCTCCTGCAGTCCTGCAACCGCACAGGCTCCTGTCTGTTCCATTGGCAAACCTAAGCTCCCTGATCTGAATCTCCAACTTGATCAGGAAGCTTTCAGCACCATGATTTTATGTAGCCCATGTTTGCCTTTGCACCCTCATGAAGCTTAGTCCTGACACCTGGTTCCCAATAAGCAGATCTCTAGTAGCCATCAACCTTGCGTGTGACATTCAGTCATTGAGCCCCTTGCTGGTCAGATGCCTTGGACATCTTCATTGTAGGTCATCTCCAGGGCTTCACCTTCTCCCACCCTGATGCCTTGCACTGATCCCCCAAACACCTCATACTCTGGACTGCCAACCGTGGGCACTGCCATCTTGGGCATGGATGCCTGTGGTTTCAAAGATGTTATACTAAACACCATCATCTCCTTTAATAGGCCATTAAAAGCCTTTATGGGACCATTGGCATCACAACTGGGCAATAGGACCCAGTGGAGGAGAACAGTATTTCCATTCCCTTGTCTTCTGGATCCACACCAGTGGCAGTGTTAACGCTACAGCAACTCCAGCACACCACGATTTTTACCATTTGTACAATGTATGGCAATAAACTCAGGAAGCTTTCTGAGAGTGAAGACTGCTTCGATTCTCTTTTGTGACCACTTTGGTTACTTCACTGAAAGGTATAGATTTATAGAGGGATTGTACATAATGAAATGGGGAGAGACAATCAAAGTAAAAACATACCAAAATTCTGGAGGAACTCAGCCAGTCTTTCAGGATCTATAGGAGACGAAGGTATATTGCCGACATTTTGGGCTTGACCCCTTAAGCCATGATCTTACTGAATGGCGGAGCAGGCTCGATGGGCCATTTTTGGCCTACTCCTGTTCCTACTTCCTATGTATGTTCCTATGTATGAGCAAGCAGAATAAGGCAGAAGGAGGAAATCTCAGAAAGTCTCACAAGGAATAAGCGACCGGCTGAGAAAAATAGATATTGAAATGGCTGGCTGAGTTCTTCCAGCATTTCGGTGTGTTTTCACTAAGAGACAATCCAAGACCCACATCTTGCCATGTCATTACATAACTGATTAAGGTCAATATGGAGTCACCAGCTGAGACACAAATAGCAGAAAGTACAAGACAGGTTTGCCAAGCAAACCTTCAGGTCTCCAAGAAGTAAACAACTCAAAAGATACAGGAGTTGCAGGTCAATTGGGTGTAATTGGGCAGCTGGGCTTGTGGGACAGAAAGACCTGTTACTGTCAAGAGCCAATCCTCTTTCTAGAGCAGTGAGGAGTTGTAAATTGGGAGCGATTGGTAATGATACACAAAACTCTACAATTTTGATTTGATTTGCAATGATGATTGTTTTATAAATTGACAATGAGCTCAGGAATCAGTGGGAAACTGATTGTGATACAGTCTCCTCACATTTTGAAACTGTCGGAATAAAACAAGTTTGAACTCAATTAAAATTTGTTCTATTTTGATCCTTATGTTCTGTTGCCATGTCCAAAACTAAAATCTGTCACTGAGAGAAGTGCTTCTGTGAAGGTGATCAGTCCTTTTCATTGGTATCTTCTACTTTTTTTTAACTTAGAAAATTCACTGCATGTGAAAAGAAATATCCTAAAATAGTATTTGGCCATCAAAATGATAAGAAATACGCAGTCATATCAATTACAAGAAGAGCTACTTTGATACAACAAAACATTTCCTAGAGTTTAATCTTTGGAAAAAAATCACAAACTTAAATGAGTTATCTTTCCATCATTTCGTGATCACTGCCTTTGTTAAAGATATTTAGTTATTTCTCCCAGATTAGTTGCATTGATTATTAGATCAAGGTTGCATACTGATTATATACCAAAGTATCCCCACTGTATGGATCCTCCTCTGTCTTTCGTGGTAACAATTTATCAATGACTATTAGCAGGAACAAATTATCACTAGTCTTCTATCTGATAATTTTGTACAGGAATTTAATTTTCATTTGCTTCAATTGTGAATTTTTATTGTTATATAACTATTGGCTTGTACCTGCACCAGCTTGTTGCTTTGGTTTAAACACAGCCCTTCTATCTAGCAAAACTAGAAAAAAAGCTTGATGCAAATTAATCCTCAAGTATTCTTGCAAATATCTTTTCATTATCCCTTGATTACTCCATTGTATAAAAATGCTTCATTGGAAAACACTGATTTGTCGTGAAATTGAAAAGAAAAGCCAAACAAAAGAATTTATAATTGGTATTAAAATATAAATTTATTCAAAATATGAGACATTTAATTACTATTTTATTCATATAATGATAAAACTACGCTAGAGTAAAATTTATAACATTATGCCAAGCATAGTTTTCCCAAGAGTGTCACTTGTCTGTCACACTGTCTCTACTAATTACAAAATAACCTTGAGATTTTATTGCATCTCATAGTGTATGCTCCTTTTTACAAACATGAAGTCTTCAGTGGCTACACTTCCAATCTATGTTATTGGCTGCAAAGCACATTTCAATTTTTAAGTAATAAGAAACCAAAAACATATTTTTAAAGTAAACTTAGTTGTTGACTGAGCACTGGAACATTAGTCAATATAAATCCTGTGTTATTTTTCAATCGCAACTTAGCAGAATGTTATTTATTTGAATCACCCAATGCACACAGGAATCTTTGAAATGAGTTATGCCCAGTCTGATTCACCACCTACCTTGAAAAAGCAATTTTCCTCAGGGTATTTCTAATAGATTTTGCTTACACCATTCTGCTACTGTGAAATACATACAGTCTCATCTAAAAGTGAAAGCTTAAATTCCCATTTTGATCAAATAAAAATGTAAATCCCGAGGGCTCCCCAAGAGAATTCAAATTAAAGCCCTTAAAAACACCCAAACTTACCTTTAAAATAGTGGGACATCCATAATATGAGCAGGAAACTATTAAAAAGCAAGATGATTTAGTCAGCGATCAAAACTCAATGACTGCAGAAGGATCCATTGAGAAATTGGCAAAGTGGCGGCTGCCCAAGAACAACTAAAAGAAGGAGGCTCACTAATCCTCCTCCAGGAAATAAAGAAAGGTAATGAAGCTATTTCTAACCAACTGGATTCTATAACCACAGAAATCAACCGATCTACCTCTGACTTAAACCTATGTTGGATAAATTGAGCTCCCACGTGGCTGAGGTGGAGGAACGTGTTGGGATGGCAGAGGACCGATTAGCAGAGATAGACTCTTCCATTAACACATTAAGGAAAGAAAATTACTTTTTAATGGGGAAAATTGACCAGTTGGAAAATTACAGCCGATACAATAGCAAATGTATTGTCAATCTTCAACAAGGATCTGAGGGAAATGACCCTGTAAACTTTTTACCAATTGGATCACAGACACCATTTGGCAAGAACATTTTAATGAGCCTATAATAATAGAACGAGAACATCAAACTCTTGCACCCCGTCCAGCGGCAGACCAGAGAATGAGACGTGTTTTTAAGTATCAGGATCAAGAAAAAAATCTTGCACATCACCATGTGGCCATCCAGAGAAAATAAGGGCCCCATTACATACAATAAGATGCCTGTGCTATTTTTTTCCTGACTTGAGTGTCAACTTAATGAAATGCAGGAGAGAGTTTGATCAAATTAAGAAAGAGCTTCGATCTAAGGACATTTTGTTTGTAACATTGAGGATCACACTCCCAGATGGAGGGAGAAGATTCTTTAAGATGCCTAGTGAAATGGAAACATTCCTGCAAGGCTCACCAGGAGGAAAATAAAATAACAGATGAAAGCAAGGGAGGAAAACCAGAGAGGCAGTCATTGTTTTTATGAGCTGCTGTGGATAAATGTTTTAAACAGTTGTCACATTTTCAATTTACATTTGACAGATGAGTTCCAATTTTAACCGACCCAGTTCTATAGTTGCTTATGTTTTGTAATTAGTTTTGAGTTGGGTGTTTTCAAAATTAATTGTTTCATTCAAAATAGAATATCTTTAATAGTAACTCATGTTTTCAGTTAAGAGCCCTGGGCCAGGCAAAAGGTTTACAAACCAGTCAGACATATTGTGTCTAACGAGTGCGGAATGCACATCCCAATTTGACGGGGAAGGTAATGATGAATATTCAGAAGTCAGCATTGGAGGGGGGGAGGGTGTTTTTTTATTAACATTGTCAGTGCTTAATTTTTTTTAAATTATTTTATCACGAGATGCATTTTTTTTGCTTGTATAAAGATTCTACGAAAAGGTCATAAAACTTTGGTATATATATAGACTATCATTGATGAATAAGACAATGAAATTAATGAATGGGCTAAAGGGACTGGTTAAAAGGAAAAGAATCTCGGCGCACTTGAAAAAAAAGCAAAATGATTTTGCTTTTATACAAGAAACCCACCTTACTATACAGGAGCCTAAGAACCTGAGGAGAGAATGGGTAGGACATGTAATATCACCATATTTTAATTCCAAAGCCTTGGGGGATAGCCATCTTGATAAACAAAAAACTTCAGTAACAATTAGGCCAATATTTATTAGTTAATTGTCAGCTTTGTTTAGAACCTTGCACACTTTTAAATTTATAAGCATCTAATTATGATGATGAATCCTTTATTCAAGACATTTTTCTGAAGGTGTTGGCGGGGGTGACAAAATATAGTTGTAGGGGACAAGTTTAATTTCTGCTTGGACCCTGTCCAACTCCAACAGTATCTAAAATAAAGGCATCCATAGTTGCCTTGGCTTTCATGAAAGATTTAAATTTGATAGATGTGTGCAACTGCACCCCTGAACCAGGGACTACTCTTTATTTCTGCCCCCATAACTCTCATACTAGGATTGACCTTTCTCTGTCGTCAACACAGCTAATTCATAGAACCTTGTCAGATAATTCACCCCTAATTCTTTCTATTTTGAAAGCCAGAAAAACCAAATAACTGCTATAGATGGTATTTGAACCCCACCCTTCTTCAACAACCAGAATTTTGTAAATTTATTAGAGACCAGATAAAGTTATTTTGTGAGACAAACTGTCCTTCCACTCCCAATAGTTTTATATTATGGGACATGCTAAAAACCTATTTAAGGGGACAAATAATCGCATATACAAAAGGTATTAAGAAGAAATACATGGCAGACATAGAAGGACTGGAAACAGAAATTCTGAAATTGGAAAAGGAATTCAAACAGCCTGGTTCCAAGGAAGTTGCTTGTAAACAACATGCTCAAGTACAATATACTACACACTTACAGAATTTAAAAAAAAACATTCTAGCAACTGAACGAAGATTGGAAGAGAAGGGGCACAAAGTCATGTCCTGGCAACTGAAAACAGAGGAAAGTTGGAGGATAATTAATGGAATTCAGACAAAAGTGAGTCCAGTCTCATATAATTCAGTAGAAATTAATGACACATTTAAACAGTTTTATGCAAATTTATATACATCAGAATCTCCAGAATATTTTTTTGTCCACTGTTGAACTACCCAAACTTGAACAAGAAGATCAAATGAATTTGGGTCTCACCTTTACCCCAAAAGAAATTGAAAAAGCCTTGGGCTCACTGCAATCTAATAAATTACCAGGGCAAGACAATTTTCCGCCTGAAATTTATCGCTAATTTAAGGATATATTCATCATGGATGTAAATGGGCCCTCATTGCTTTTGACATTGGTTAGGAGAGGCAACTGATGTTGATTTGCTAGGAGTGGATTTGGAGGATTTTTCAGACTACTTCTCTAACCTTTAATGTTAATCTCAGTTTCAGAGGGTTGGACCTTTATGTGATGAGGTTACAGATGGTCTCAACATTTCAGAAGAAACTACACATATTGTGGTTATCATCAAATTGTTGTACTGCCTTCATTCCTTCTTCCCAACATCTATTTGTTGGATCATAGGTTGCCATGTCTACTCACTGCTCACTTCCATGTCACAGTATAAATGTTCTAGTTTTACTTCCTCTTACATTTCACCTGACCATGTCAGGTCAGTGCAGTTCTTCAGGATAATATTGCAGCGAGTTTTCTGACCTGCCAAGGCACCTGAACCTCAACCAAAGGAATCTGGTTATTTGCTTTATAACTTTTACTTGTTTAACAGTGAAGAAGTAAAGTTGCAAATGGGGTTGTCAGCCATAGTAAAAGTGGTCCTTCCTTGTCTCCAAGTATCTATTTTTTTAAAGCCTGGGGCTATTTGAAACTGTAAGCAGTGCTGTTTGACTGATGTAATATCAAGGCATCATGGGAGTTTTCTGACCATTTAGTGCATACTTGTGTGAATTTTGTGATTGCACATATTTATGTTAATGGGTTGGAAAGCCCTTGCAAATAATAAAAGCTCATGTGTGGGTATTCTCTGATATTCTATGCCGGTCAAACTAATTAGCAGAACTGCAAACCTCACTGTTTTTTTCTATCTGATTACCTGTCATCAGTGGGAAGGAGATTTATTGAAAGTCAATGTTAACTAACTTGTGGTCACTTGGGGCCACCTCCTCCATCAGACTCCAGAACGGCCCAGATGTGCTCAGGTGACAGGCTGATAGGATCCCAAATTGAAAAGGTTGAGGACGAAGGTGATGGTGACTTTCTCTACTATCTGCCGTGCTGTGACGACTCAAGGCATAGTTTCCTTAATTGGCCACAAGTGCTTCACATCCATCTACCTCGACAACAGAAGCCTCCTGAACCTGGCATTTTTATAGAAGCTGAGCCTTTCCCAGCAGGTGAGGGGTAATGATTTCTGTGACAATGTCCCTTCTGTTGAAGGCTTTCCTTCAGGTCCTTCTTGCAACTGTCTTTGCTGTTGGAGCCTCGATCCGTACTAATTAATATGGAACCTGAATGGAGCCTCTTTGATTATCAACTTTATCATTTTTAAAGACTCTTTTGAAAGCAACTAAAAACAAATAGAATTACAGCTCAGAGTGATGGGAACAATCCCACACCACCTCAAACCCCCCCGCCCCGGTGAATGGTGCAACTTGATTTACTTTGCAGTTTCTTTCTCATCAGCCCACAAGTGAGTCAACAGCAGACGACCTTGGTGACCTGTACAAACCTTTGCTGGTGTTGCTGGTTTCCCAATTGCATCATGATTCATGTGTATCCGTGAACCTCATCTCATGCTTCTGTCCAGGTGCAGTCGCATTGAACCATGTATTCAGCATTTTTGAAACAGCAGGGAACAAAGATGTGGAAGATTTGCAGCAGTGGTCAATATTGATATTCTAATCCCTTGTGATTCTTTCTTCCTAGCAGGAAATTCAAGACCAAACTGGTATATTTCACCAGAGCTATTAGAATCAAATGGCTGTGAATATGCAGAAGCTATTGAACAATTTCCACTTTTAAAAGACTGTTTTTAACAGAGCAGGCCTGTTTCTATTCACTGGACTTTGACAGTGGGTTAATTTCAACTTTACTGTGTTACATCTGTCTTACCTCTTTATAATGACAAAGCAAGTGTACTGAAGTGCTTTTAATGCCACAGCGCTAAAGTATAAGACTGATTCACAGTTTAAACAATGAACTTCAAGATTCAATTTATTGTCATAGTAATAAAACAGTGTCATATTACATGAAATTTATGTTTGCCTGCTACAAAGGAGACAGATTTGCCATCGGCAGGATTGCCTTAGCACCTCTTAAAGTCTTACAGTCAGTCTTACAATCAGACTTACAGTCAGAGAGAGAAGCAAAAGTGAGTCTTCCCAGAGTCACCAAGTGTCCGTAGATTCTCCTTCTTCAGCCCTACAGCCACACATGAGCTCCAGAACTGAACCTCTCACATGGTCAGGAACCCTTCAGTGCCCTTGTCATCTCTTCGCAACCTGGTTCTGATACCTGGCACCTCTCCAACCAGATCAAGCCAGTCTCCAGGAATCCGCAGTCTGGCACGAGTCTCCTGACAGCAGTGAGCAGCAGCCCACAGCTTCCACGAGTTCCTGGCCTCGGGTCACCAGCAGCCCACTGCATGCACTGGTCCCTCAACCACAGAGCCCCCTCACTGGTCTGCCACAGGTCATCTCTTTCACTTCTCCTTCTCAGACAGTGTGTGATCTCCCCATTCTCTGGTCTTGATAATGATATGAAAGTCAGTCGTATTAGCGATTCCCTTAGCCATTCTTATTTTCACTCACCTTATTTCCCTGTTCACCTGTAATTTATTCTTTTACAGATGCCCATGAACTCCCCTTTAATTTTTTTTATCACCATGATCATACACTAAGTGATCATTTTCAGCATTCATTTAACCTACCAGCTCATTTTTGGGATTGTTAGAAACAGAATTTACCTTTAAAGAAATAGCTCGAGACAAAAATTGAGAACAAAGAACATTTATTACAACAACAATGCAAAGTTGGGTGCTTCCCCTTACCCTGGGAATACACACACATACTGGGGCTCACCCAACTTTTATACAATCAATTTCAGTATCAAAGTGCCCCCCCCTTACATTCTTCTGCCCCCTGGATGGGTTTGGCATAGGCAATCCTTCCTGCCTACGTGCAGTTTCAGTACACTTGGAGGACCAGGGGGTATCCTATGGGTGTCCCATCATGTCATTGTCCTTATTCACACCTTCCTGATTCTCAGGGCTACAGTCTCTTGGTATGCAGAGTTGACTCATCCTATCTTGGGTTGGTTAATTTGATATGTATAAATCTGTGTAAGGTTAGCTAATTAGATATGTAGGACTTGGTACTTCTATCTAGGGCTAGGAGACCCTTATCTGATCCAGACTACCTCAACTTCCTACATTCTATTGTACCTTACCATTCCTTTTCTTAGTCTTATGGTGGCTCTTGTCACAAAGAAGATTCTTATGTTAATCGTGCTGACTCTGTTTTCCTGCATCCTAATCCTAATCCCCAAGCTGTGTAAAGTCTTTAGGTAGGGGAGCACCATGAAGGTCAGAGTAGCGAGTCCAGCTGCTTATTAGGGTTGCGAGTATCAGGCTCCAGTTCTCAGTAAAGAGTCTAGTCCATCCCACATCAGTCCGAAGTTGTCATGTCTGAACATGGGCATAGGCAGATTCACGTTGAAATCTTGAAGCAGTGTCTTTAACCGCCCGACTTTTGTAAGCTTTGTCCTGACAAAGTCTGTGAGAAACGCCGCCTTCAGCAGCGAACGAGTAGCAGTCTGTGAGAAACGCCGCCTTCAGCAGCGAACGAGTAGCAGTCTGTGAGAAACGCTGCCTTCAGCAGCGAACGAGTAGCAGTCTGTGAGAAACGCTGCCTTCAGCAGCGAACGAGTAGCAGTAGTCAGGCGGTTCCGTTGAATTGTGGCTAGTATCTGATGTCCTCTTCAGCCCCGAACCCTAGGGCCACCGATCTCCGAAGGCTGTCTGGAGTCTGAAATTGAGGTGCCAAGCAGCTCACGTTGTTGGTAACTGGTGCTCCCCTTCACGGGGTGATGAAAAGAGACCAAGCTGGGGGGGATTGTTTCTCGTGAATTAATTGTGTTTTGCAGTTTGCCTGTGAGTCTCTCCCTGTGTGTAAAATGTACATTGATTAATCACTATGTAGGCTGTTAACTGACTATCGCTACTGTGTTCCCCCTGGTCCGTATTGAAAATGCCCTAAATCTATGCCCTGTCTACACTGTAAAGTAGCACAATTGTAACCTCTGCTGCCCCTATTCCAGGAGGACTTAAAACATAGCGAGTACTGAAGTGACATATACAGTTAACAAACAATACCCCAATAAATGAATAAACAGTTAAAAAAATAAACAGTTAAAAATACAACAATAAATGTATAAACAGTTAAAAAATACAACAATAAATGTAACATTACGGCACTTTGTCACGGCGCAGTGTAAATTTCAGGTCTGAAGGATGAGGAACAGCACGCCAGGTTGAGGGTTGAGTCTGTGTGTTGTGATGTTGTGGTTCAGAAGCTGGTTTGATTCTTTGAATGTGGGTCCAGCCTTTCTCTCTTGTTCTTACTGCAGTGTCTGTAATTAAAAGTACACAGAAGGGACCATCCCAGGCAGGTTTTAGTTGATCCTCTTGCCATGGTTTTACATAAACCCAATCACCAGGTTTAATAGAATGTATAGGAAAGTCTAAGGGTGGTGTTTGGGCTAATAGTCCCTTTTGTTTCAAATCGTGGATGGAAGTAGAAAGCCCTCGTAAAAATTTTGAAATGTATTGGTCATTAGCCTCAGGAATGGGAGAATCAGTGTGGAACCCCATAAATGGGAGCCCAAACATCATCTCGTACGGTGAGACTGTAAGATCTTTACGAGGGGCTGTCCGAATTCTAATCAGGGCTAACAGTAACGATTTAATCCAGGAAAGACCAGTCTCTTCATGAAGTCGGGTGAGTTGAAGTTTCAACGTTTGATTCATACGTTCGACTCGACCCGAACTTTGGGGATGCCATGGGGTATGTAGTTGCCAGTCTATTCCTAGGTTCTTGCAGACACCCTGGAGAATCTGAGAGGTGAAATGCGTACCTTTATCTGAATCAATGGTCTGCATCATACCGTATCGTGGAATGACACATTCAATGAGTATTCTGATAACAGTGCTGGCGCGATCATTCGGGGTAGGAAAAGCTTCAACCCATCGTGTAAAATGATCGACCAGGACAAGGAGAAATTTGTAAATACCAATCTTAGGAAGTTCAGTGAAGTCTATTTGTATGCGCTGGAACGGGCGAACGGCAATGTCGCGACCGCCAGGTATTACTTGGCGCATCGATTTCTTATTGACCCTCTGACAGATGGGATAAGATCTAGTAGCAAGTTTAGTAATATTGTATATGCCAGGGCAGTGAAGGGAACGTCCAAAGGTATCAACAAGGGACTGGGTTCCCCAATGTGTTTGTTGATGTAACTGATCTATGACTTGGCGAGTTATGGCTTTGTTAAGGACTTGCCGTCCGTGTACTGTCCACCACAACCCGTCGGCAGTCTGGCAAAATCCCTTATCTTTCATTGAGACCTCCTCTTCCCGTGAAAAGATGGGGGTCTTTTTAATCTCTATCGGAGTGGGCAGTAGCTGGTACATGTGAATCTTTTCTGCTAATGCTGCCTGTTTGGCAGCTGCATCAGCCTGCCTGTTTCCTCTAGCTTCAGGACTGTTACTAGTCTGGTGTCCCCGCACATGTACAATGGCAATTTCGGACGGGAGTGTTAAAGCCTCTAGGGATTGGGTAATTAACTGTTCATGGGCTAACTTCTGTCCTTTGCCAGTTATCATCCCTCTTTCTTTCCATATCTTACCGAAGGTATGGACTACACCAAAAGCATATTTAGAGTCAGTGTAGATAATTCCTACCTTGTTTTCTAGTTCATGGAGTGCTCTACAGAGGGCATATAGCTCACAGGATTGTGCTGACCAATGACCAGGGAGGCGACCGGCTTCGATCACCAGTTCCTGTTTACAGTCCACTATACTATACCCACTATAGCGGGTTCCTGCAATACAACGTGAAGAGCCGTCAATAAACAATCTTTTTCCTTCAGTTAAAGGGACATCGGTTAGGTCTTCCCTAATTTTGGTTTGTAAGTCGATAACCTCTGAGCACACATGTTCTAAATCGTTTGAGGATTGGTCAGTAGTTGGAGAGATGAGGAAGGCTGCTGGGTTGAGAGTTTTGTTTGTAAGTAAGGTCAAATCATTGCTGTCCATTAGGATCGTTTCATATTTTAAAATTCTCGAATCCGTGAGCCACCTTCCAGCCCGCTGTAAGAGAATATTGCGGACTGTATGAGGGGTATGAACTATCATAGGGGTGCCGAAAGTAATCTTTTGCCCTTCTTCAACCAAAATTGCAGTGGCTGCTATGGCTTGTATACATTCTGGCCAGCCGTGACAAACGGGGTCTAATAGCTTTGACAGGAAAGCTACTGGTTGTCTATAGCCTGCCCTGCTTTGGGTGAGAACTCCGGTGGCTGCCCCAGCTTTGGTATTAGTGTATAAGTCAAAAGGTTTGTTTAGGTCGGGTAGCGCTAAAACTGGGGCACGCGTAAGGCACTGTTTAACAGAGTTAAAATTTTTGATCTCTTCATCCATCCAGTCAAGGGGTTCGGTTCCTATACTGGGAATTTTATCATAAAGGAATTTGACCAGGTTAGAATAATTTTCCATCCAGATTCTACAGAATCCCACTAACCCAAGGAATTTCCTGAGTTCCTGGGCATTTTTGGGAGGGGGAATCTGTATAATACCAGTTATTCTCTCTGGGCTAATTTTCCTGGTTCCTTGACTCACTAGATGTCCTAAGTATTTGACCTCAGATTGCACAAATTGTAGTTTGGACTCGCTGACTCTCAGACCTTTCTTCTCTAAAAAATTTTAAAGTGCTACCGTAAAATCTTTAGCTAATTCATAAGTCCTCGCTGTAATTAACAAGTCATAACGTACTGTATGAGTTGGCAATTTTCTCTCTGAGGAGCTTCATCTAATACCTGTTCTAGGACCTGACCGAATAAATTGGCGATTCTGTAAAGCCTTGTGGAAGGACAGTCCACCGGTATTGGTTTTTACGGCCAGTAAAGGGGTTCTCCCATTCAAAGGCGAACATGTCTCTATTCTCTGTAGCTAATGGACAAGTCCAAAATGCATCCTTGAGATCAATGACACTAAACCATTGATTATTGGGATCAATTTTACTCATGATGGTATAGGGGTTAGGTATAACCGGGTGACAGGCAAGAATGAATTTGTTAAGATCCCTCAAGTCCTCTACTAGGCAGTAGGTGCCGTCTGGTTTTTGAACAGGTAAAATCGGGGTATTAAAGGGAGACATACAGGGTTCGAGTATGCCGTCCTGAATCAACTGGTCAATTACGGGCTGTAAACCTTTTTGACCAGCCATTGGAATCGGGTACTGTTTCTGTCTAACAATTTGTTGAGTATCCTTTAAAGTGACTTGTAGTGGAGGAATGTCGAGGATTCCTCTATTGCCTTTTCCTGCCCATACTCTTGGATTTATAAGTTTTCGATCCTCCTCGTTCAAAACATAGAATTGTACTCCAATACCTGATTGTAAAGGTCGGGTACCGATAGCCAATTGGTCCTGTAAGTCCCTTCCTAGCAAGCATACTCCGGCTTGGGGAAGTAATAGAAGATCCTCAATTATGATCTTATCTGCCATTTGAATTCTGACCTCTCGCAATACCGGGACTGGAAAGTCTCGTCCTCCCACCCCAGAAACTGTAACTGTCCCTTCTATTTTAACCTCCTGGGGTTGGTGTAGAATGCTAGATCGGGCGGCTCCAGAATCGACTAAAAATATCATCTTATCACTTGGGGTCCTATGCATAAATTAACTAATGGTTCTCCGTGCAGCCCTACGGTGTGTATTGGCTGAGAACCGTGAACCCCCTATTCGTAATCAGCTTCCATCAGGGCATAGGAGCGTGTATCCATTGCTCGCAGTGGGCATTCCTTTTTAAAGTGTCCTTCCTTTTTACAATGGAAACAGATAAGAAGTCCTGTTTCCCAATCTCTCCCAAAATTTCTAGGGGCCACACGTCGTCCCCGGAATCCTCCTCTACTCCTCCACCTGCTGGGGTCCCCACCTCCCCACCCGTGGCTCCCCTCACCGCGTACAGAAGTTGGCCAGTAATCCTTATCTTTTTCGTGATGATCAGCTACTATTCCTTTGACTGTATTAAAATTTTAGCTTTCCCTTTTTGTTTATCTTCTGCCCTCTGGACAAATGCTCTCTGAGCAATCTGCAGTAGCTGGGTAATTCCTTGCTCGTGCCAATTTTCTGTCTTTTGTAGCTTTCTTCTGATGTCTGGGGCTGAGTTGGTAACAAAACCCGTTAGAACCAATTGTTCCCCTGCTGGAGATTCTATGTCGAGACCCCCATATTGTTGAATTGCCATGCACAATCTATTGAGAAATGCAGAGGGGGTCTCCTCGGGACCTTGGGGAACCTCAAAGGCTTTTTTTAAATTCTGTCCTTTGGGGACAGATTCTCTGATTCCTTTGATCAAATTAATCCTGTATTCTTCCATCAGTGTGCAGCCACCACTGGTATTTTTGTCCCAATTAGGTTTTGTGAGGGGGTATTTGACTTCTCCAGGGATCGCATCATGCCCCCCTTGGTGTTCCTTATCCCAGACTCTAATGCCTGCCTGTCGGATCATTCCCCGCTCATCTAAGGTAAATAGAGTCTTAAAGATGGATGTTAATTCCTCCCAAGTATACAGGTTTGGTCTCAAAAATTGGTCTAACTGTTCGGCACATCCCTGGGGATCTTCTATCAGGGAGATTAATTCTTTCTTAAAATTACGTACTTCAGTGCTGGTCAGGGGTACATTTACGAACCCAAGACCTTCTCCCACGGGAACCTCCCGCAGGGTCGCATCCAGCTGATTTCCGGTTTCTTAGATTTGTGTTCCTGTTGCCTGAGAAGTGAATCGCAGGGTTTTGCCCCTTCTTCCTGAGGGATCTCACGCTGTTTTGAATTACAATGTTCTATCTCTCCTGTCAACGGAGGTGGTAATCGAGCGCTTTGTGAGCGAGTCACCATACCACTCCGGTTCTCTTCTTTCTTCTCTAGTGGTGGGGGAGGAGGGGGAGGTGCAGAAGGGTAGGTCATAGGAGGGGAAGGAAAGATAGGAGCCGGCATAGGAGGAACATAAGGTGGAGGGAGGGAATGTAACACATCCCACCCCTGTGATTCAGGGACAAAAGGTTCCTCCTCCCTGAGTTCTTTCTCATTCAAAACCAGTTGTTCAATGGGTCCCTTGAGCCAGCAGGCTGCATATTCCCTGCTCTCAACATTGTCTCTCTGGTTTTGATAGAGCCAGATGTTCAAAGCTTGACACATCCATTCATCCTCGGATCTGAACTTTGGCCAGTACATGGAGCTCCCTTTAACCGGGCATTTAACCCATTCAATACAACAATACCTGACCATTGTCAGTTTGTCTTTCCCACGGGTCTTTCCCGTGCCCCACTCAGATAACATCAACCCAAGCGGGCTGTACGTAGCTATCTGGTGTTCACATCCTGAACCAGGACTCTCTTCCTTGCTACTCATAATTCCCATACTTATAGGCAAGTAAAATTCCTCTTACCGAGTTCCAGTAGCAATGCTCTAGCGCGATTCCTCCCGTCGTTTGTTCTCAATGCCTCTTCTCGGATATCACTCGCTTCTTCCACTGACCAGCCACCCATCGCCCGTGAGTCCAGCTGAATCAGCCGGGGTGCACCTACTCTCGTCGTCGGGGAACTCTGTCAGTGGAGGGAGTGTGATCCCGGACGAGCCCCCATTTGTTAGAAACAGAATTTACCTTTAAAGAAATAGCTCGAGACAAAAATTGAGAACAAAGAACATTTATTACAACAACAATGCAAAGTTGGGTGCTTCCCCTTACCCTGGGAATACACACACATACTGGGGCTCACCCAACTTTTATACAGTCAATTTCAGTATCAGAGTGCCCTCCCCCTTACATTCTTCTGCCCCCTGGATGGGTTTGGCATAGGCAATCCTTCCTGCCTACGTGCAGTTTCAGTACACTTGGAGGACCAGGGGGTATCCTGTGGGTGTCCAATCATGTCATTGTCCTTATTCACACCTTCCTGATTCTTGGGGCTACAGTCTCTTGGTATGCAGAGTTGACTCATCCTATCTTGGGTTGGTTAATTTAATATGTATAAATCTGTGTAAGGTTAGCTAATTAGATATGTAGGACTTGGTACTTCTATCTAGGGGAAGGAGACCCTTATCTGATCCAGACTACCTCAACTTCCTACATTCTATTGTACCTTACCATTCCTTTTCTTAGTCTTATGGTGGCTCTTGTCACAAAGAAGATTCTTATGTTAATCGTGCTGACTCTGCTTTCCTGCATCCTAATCCCCAAGCTCATCCTGTTCTGGTTACAGCCATTAACTGATGAATTTTAGTTTCTTCCATGTTCATAATTTTAGATCAAATTTCCTATCTCTCACAGGATGCAGCAGAGAAGTGAAGAACCTGGGGGAAATTCTTACCATCATGAAGAAAATGAGACAACTCAAAAAGACAGCATGAAGCAAGGACTGAACCCTAGTCACTGGATCTGTGAGATAGCAACAATGACTTTCCCCCATGTGCTCATATTTAAATATACTTCTGAGGAAAATGTGTTCTAGTATTTAACCTCTTTAAGTAGAAAGGAGCACCATTATTTTGGCAATCGATGATGACTACCTGTCTAGAAGAATCCATCAGGGACATACCTTCCACTAACTTCCTGGACCCCCTCCCCCCCCCCACCCCCCCATCCAACAACTAATTAGTATTAGTTGCATTGAGGGCATGTGCAGAAATGTGTGCAATATGTATCTGTCTCTCTCTGAGCAAAAGCAACCAAGGGGAGGCAGTGGTACAGGTGGTGATGCAGGCCTGCTGGACTTAATACCCAAAGACTGGGAGACTGTAACTACCTGGACCTTAGAGTTTTTAGATGGCATCTATATTTTGTGTAATGTATGAGGCAGGATATTTTTGGATATGATCAACAGTGGGGGTGTCAATTTTATTTTGTATCGACCTCATCATTTACATAATTCAAGGCTGCCACAGGCAGTCATTTTAGGAATTGGCACCCATTGGAATTGGAATATAAAGATAATGCAGCTCAGGGTTAATAGGTTCACATACTCCTTGGTGATTTGCTATGTCTGCAGTTTGGACAAGTCTGTATTCCAGGTATACATGGAGTCCATGACGCTGCTGTTGCTCTTTGAGTAATTGATGGGGTTGCTTCTCAAGTTCTAGTAGTTCCTTAGCCCCAAATCTTTTTATCATTAGGGATCTGGTGTAGAGAAGAACACATTGGGGTTCTCCTTGCTAGATTGCTTCTGAGTAGATCATTCAGATTGTTGGGGGAATCAGTCTGAAGTCCGTGTCTGCCCCTGCTCTTTGATTATGTTTGTGCCAGGATAGAAATCATATGATGTCTGTGGTGTCCTTGGAGGCCTCCTAGATCCTATAATACAACAGGGACTGAAGTGCTCCGTGTCATCAGGTCACTTGTCTGAGTACTACTGGCACCATATAACCCAGTACTACCTGTCGTGTGGTTGGATGGTAGGCGACTAAACCAGCTCCGGGTTTGTCTGGTGTGGAGAGTCACTAGACACCCTGCAGGGTGAAAGCCCAGACCTGTCAAAGGTCAGACAAACCCTCTCATAGGGTTAATGACCATCTCGCAAACACGTGCTATGAAGTGTTGAAAGGGCATCCCATGGATCAAAGCTTTGTCTGGCCATTCACTGCAACAGAACTTCCTCCAGCTGTCTTGAACCTCACCATGCCATTAGATCTGGTAGGGGATGTTGAGAGGGTGGGTCTGGACCTGTGCAACCCCCTACTCACCTAAACCCATTCACATGCATGCTGCTCCTTTCTGAGGAGTGGGGTATCCTTATATCAAACCCTACAAACTGATGGAAAAGAACCATCATCATCCTACTGGATAAATAGCCAGAGATGAAGAAGTTTCTTGGAGAAGAAGGATAACATTTTTATACAATTTAATTATCAAATCATACAGAAATAAGCTTTTATACAGCTCATCTGTGCTGGGCACCCATCTGGATTAATTCCATTTCTAGCACTTGGCTCATTGCCTTCTATGCCCGAGCAATTCAGGTGCTCACCTGGAAACTTAGATACTGTCATCAACTCTACTTCTTCCAATCTTTCATGTAGTGAATATCAGCTGGTTACCTCTCTGTGGGAGAAAATAGGTTCCTCTCTGGTTCCTTCTAAATCTTATCTCTCATCCTAAATCTAGTCACCTTCGGTTATCCACCTCTGATGTGGGGCAAAATTTCCTGCGGTCTTCCTTGTCTATTACCCTTATAATTTTACACAACACAATTATGTCCCCTCTTCACTTCCACCCCTTCGGGGAAAACAGATGGATCCTCTTCTTGACATGTCAAGAATCTCTTTTAAAAGCACACAAAGAATAGCACAAAGTGGAGTTTTAGGGTTAAAAGGATGAAACAAAATCGGTGAGTATACAACCTAGTCTCACTCATTTAAGGCTTTTTCAGGTGGATTCTCTGCTAAGAATGCGCCTGAAGAAGAGAAAGCGATCCTTTGATTTGCCGTTCAGGTGGCAGCGCTAAAAATGCATCTGAGTGCATTCCGGCTCCTGTCCCTTGGGCTGTCAAGTTAGGGTGGGTGGCGGTCAGCTGGGACAGCCAGCATGGGCTATCAGCATGGGAACATCCCCCATGGAATGTGCCCACACTGATCACTCTACCCCCCACCCCCCCAGCAGGGGAGAAGGGGGCTGGAATGGGCGGTGGGGGAGAAGGGGTGCTGGAGCGGCCGGCGGGGGAAGAACAGGAGCCGGGGTGGCCGGTGGTGGAGAACGGGGGCTGGGGCAGCCGGCGAGTGAGTACGGTACTTGAGTCGGGTACTAGCATTGTTTCAGCCAGCCCCCTTCTCCCCCGCCTGCTGCTCCAGCCCCCGTTCTCCCCTGCCAGCCGCTCCAGCCCCCGTTCTCCCCTGCCAGCCGCTCCAGCCCCCGTTCTTCCCCCACCGGCCGCCCCAGTCTCCTTCTCCCCTGCCAGCAGCTCCAGCCCCCTTCTTTCCTGCCGGCCGCTCCAGCCCCCTTCTCCCCCACCGGCCGCTCTAGCCCTGTAGTCCCCACACTGACAGCCCAGCCTGCTTCACCCCTGCCGGCCACTCTAGCCCTGCAGTCCCCGCACTGACAGCCCAGCCAGCTGCCCCTGCTATGATGTCCTGCACTGGGGGAAGGGGCGGCTGGGAGATGAGCTGTCAGGTGCTCGCCAGCTGACTGTCATCTTAAATGCAGCTGCTTTTAGGCGACTGCATTCAGATGGCTGGAGTGGCCACTGTGCTGCGGAGATTATCCCTCTCGGAGAGGGTTACAAAGTTCACCTTGCAGGCACCTCCTGCACATTCACATGGCCTCCCAAGAGTCGCATATTGCCAAAATATGTGGCTTTACAAGCGGAGCAATTGGCCACCTGAAAGGGCCTTTAGTAAGCTCTGTGCAAATTCTCATCCCCAATCAACTTCAATGTACTGTTAACACCTTCCTGAAATACAAACACCTTAGTAATGAGATTCTGTGTGCATCTGCTAACAGCCAAGGGATTTGTTGCTAACTGTGGCTTCCCAAATCTTTAAACTACTCTCAATATGTATCAGTGATAAATTGCAGAACACTAAGGTGCCAACTTGAAGAGGTGGGAATTTGCTCTGTTACACGTGCCATTCTTGATCTTTTCTCTTGTGGAGTTGGATAAAAAAGTTGTAAACATGTCTTTGCACTAGTAAAGGAGGTCATTTAAAGAAAACAATGGCATGTTTACACATCACTCTGTAACAAAGCTACAAATGTAAATGGATAAGCAAGCACAATGGTTACACTGGAAGACCACAGAGCCCACCTCACTGACAAAAGACAAAGGAGGAAAAACCCAACACCCAACCCCAACCAACCAATTTTCCCTTGCAACCGCTGCAACCGTGTCTGCCCGTCCCGCATCGGACTTGTCAGCCACAAACGAGTCTGCAGCAGACGTGGACATTACCCCTCAATAAATCTTCGTCCGCGAAGCCAAGCCAAAGATAGGTCGGAAAGAAGACACACACGATAAGGAGTGCAGCTGATTTAATGAATTGACTGTTCTCTATACAGTCAGGCAGACCCTGGCCACCATGTGACCAATAAGTGTGACCCGTGTCCCTTCAGGCTCTGATTGGTGTCCTCATGACCCACCGTTGGCGATTGGCTGAATTGACCCGTTTTGCCGCAGCATCATCGACAGGTGTGGTTTGTGCTGCCCTGGGTGCCGATTGGTCCTTTTGTGATCCGTCACCAGCGATCGGCTGGCAGAGTTCATTTTACAGTAGCCTATGGGGACAGGCTGCTGACACCTTGTGCAGACCACTTGATTGCTGTGTTGAGTGGCATCTTCTTTGTCGGCCTGTGGCGACATGACCCCCCAGCCACAGAACTGGCAATCGGAGAGGTATTAGTACCTTTGGGAGGCCTGCCCCTGTGGCAAGGGATTGGGAGTGTGAATGGTTGATTGCTGTCTAAATGTGCCAGTTTGAGTAGGTCAATCATGAAAGTTTCTTCCCTGGCATCAATGTCCAGAATGCAGGTGGATCCATTGTGTCAGAGGACGTGATAAGGCCCCTCGTACGGTCTTTGGAGCAGTCTTTGGAGTGTCATGCCTCATGAAAACATATTTACAGTTCTTGAGGTCTGTGGGAACTATAGATCGGGGATGGCCATGTGCTTTGGGAAGTGTGGGGCAAGCATTCCCAAGCATTTGCGCGGTCTGGCTAGGGTGGTGTCTGGTGCCCGCAGTGACTAAGGGCGCGCCGCATAACATCTCGGCTGTGGATGTATTGAAATCCTCTTTGGGTGTAATTCGAATGCCCAGGAGGATCCACGGCAGTTCATCTGTCCACTTGGGCCCTGAGAGTCTGGCCATGAGGGCTGATTTGAGGTGCTTATGGAACCTCTCCACCAATCCATTGGCTTGTGGGTGATATGTCATTTTCTGGTGGAGTTGGGTTCCCAGGGTATTGGCCAAGGCTGCCCAAAGACTGGAGGTAAATTGGGCTCCTCTATTTGAGGTAAGATGTTTTGGGATCCCAAAGTGCGCCACCCAGTTGTTTAGTAGGGACCTAACCCATGTCTTGGTGGATACCTCAGGAAACAAGATTATTTCGGGCCACCTGTTTGAATAGTCTACGATAGTGAACAGGTATCCGGCACCCCGTGACACCAGTAGTGGGCAACAATGTCCATGGGTATGTGGCTAAATCTTCACCATGGTGGTTCGAAAGTCTGGAGAGGGGCTTTAACATGTGACTGGATCTTAACAGACTTACATTGTGTGCAAGTCAGAGGCCATGCCATATGAATCAGTCAGCTACCATTCTGACAGTGGTCCTAATGGAGGAGTGTGCCAGATTGTAGACCAAGTTGAAAATTCATCTGTTTCAATTGGCTGGGGTGAGTGGGTGTGGCTTGCTGGTAGCTGTGTCACACAAAAGAGTCATTTCACCTAGGCTAATTGGGATGTCCTCCAGCTGCAGGCCGGTTACTGCAGTCCGTTAAGTGGGGATGCTAGGATCCGTTTATTGTCCGTTCGTCAGGTCCATAGGGTGGGGACATGTATGGTGGAAATAGCAGGTCGGAAGAATGTGTCAGCTACTACATCGGATTCTCCCGCAATGTGACTAATGTCGGTGGAGAATTCTGAAATATAAGAAAAGTGTCTCTGTTGCCTGGCTGACCATTGCTGAAAGTAAAGATAAGTGGCTTATGATCGGTGAAGATCTGGAATTTCCTGAAATATTGGAAATGACTCACTGCCAGGTAACGGGCCAACGGTTTGTAGTTGAACGCAATGTATTTCAGTTCCAGCAGGCAGAGGTCCTTGCTAAAAAAGGCTGTATGGGAGACATCCACTGTGAGGACTGTCGGGGCATCAAGTCTAGGGTGCACCAGTAGCATGGTGTTGACCAAAAATCAAAAGGGGGCAATAATGGCAGTCTTGGGGATATCATCCGGTGGACCTGGATTTGATGAAAGCCCCGGATTAAGTCAACTTTTGAGAATATCTGGGCCCACTGAAGGTTAGCAGCAAGGTCTTGTATGTGGGGGACTGGATACCTGTCGGGTGTGGAGGCATCATTGAGGAATTGGTAGTTTCCACATGGCCTCCACCCTCCTGATGCTTTGGAGCAGTGAGGCCCACAGACTGTCAGTACAATTCCAAGCTCCTCTATTTTATGGAATTCCTCCCTTGCCAGGTTAAGTTTCTCAGTTGGCAGGTGCCGTGCCCTGGCTTGGATCCTTAGTGCTGCACCCCATGTTTTGGTGTAGTAGAGTTGAAATGTGGCATTGTATTGGAAAGAAACTCAGCAATAATGCGTGGAAACACATTGTCATCAGCAGTAATGTAGGTGTGGGGCAGTGAGCCTAGTGCCACTGAGTGAAAGGAACTGGAAAGTCTTTGCATGTACCAACTTCCATCCTTTAATGTCCACCAGTAGAGAGTTGGCTCGGAGGAAGTCGGCCTCCAGGAGTTGCTGTCGAACAGATGCCAAAGTGAACCTCCAGGTAAATTGGCAGTTGCCAAAACAAAGGGGAATGGTGCTGGTGCTGAAGATGCGTATGTATGAGTTATTGGCAGCCCACAGATCTTAGCCCATCCTACGGTTGCAGGCATTGGAGAAGGAGTGGGGGAAGAACACTGACTTCATCTCTAGTGTTGTGCAGGAACTTGAGGCCCGACAAGGAGTCTCGTACATGAAGCAGGCTTTGACGTATGCTGGGTGTGGTAGCCATCAACAACAGCTGGTTTTGGCGTTTCCCAGGAACGTGCAGAGGGAGTTGCAGCGACGGGCTTCTGAACACCAGCGTGGTTGATTAAAAACAGTACAACTCACTGTTGGGTCCATCGCTCGGGTGGTTAGTCACTTGGCGGGCTTCCTGGCTGGTTACTGTTGTCAAGGCATCATCACCTGTTCCAGTGTAGTGCAGGCATCTCTCTTCACCAACCATAACATGTCTGCTCAGGCAGCTATATTTCTGAGGTCATCGAAAATTTCTACAATGAGCAGCCGGATGTCTTCAGGCAGCCACTCCAGGAAGATCTGATGAAACAGCGAGCAAGAGGTGTGGCCATTGTTGACAGTGAGCATGTCATTCATAAGGGTGGAAGGGGCCCTGTCCCCAAACTGTCTACATGCAAAGATTGGGCCATGTGCTTGCGCCTCGAGAGCCCAAAAGCTCCTTGATGGCCACATACTTCCCTTGCTCCCGGAGCTGCTGAAGGAAATCAATGATCTGGGCTTGGGTGTCCTGGTCGAAGGTATTTACTATGTGGTAGTAGCGTGTGTCATTGGTGGAAATCCAGCAAATGGTGATCTGTACCTCGGCTTGCTGGAACCACACCTGTGGCTGTGCCGTCCAGAAGCTCGGCAGCTTCAGGGAGACCACATTGATTGAAGGTTGGTCCTCCATCTCGATATCCAGTGTTGGGTCCAAAAACGCTGTTTGGACAAGTCGGGGTCACCACTGTGGTGTGTCTTGAGGTTCTAGCTTCAGCATGATGCTGAACCAAGCCATGAAAGACCCCAACAATGAAGACGCTGTTTACATCCGGTACCGCACGGATGGCAGTCTCTTCAATCTGAGGCGCCTGCAAGCTCACACCAAGACACAACAGAAACTTGTCCGTGAACTACTCTTTGCAGACGATGCCGCTTTAGTTGCCCATTCAGAGCCAGCTCTTCAGCGCTTGACGTCCTGCTTTGCGGAAACTGCCAAAATGTTTGGCCTGGAAGTCAGCCTGAAGAAAACTGAGGTCCTCCATCAGCCAGCTCCCCACCATGATTACCAGCCCCCCCACATCTCCATCGGGCACACAAAACTCAAAACGGTCAACCAGTTTACCTATCTCGGCTGCACCATTTCATCAGATGCAAGGATCGACAATGAGATAGACAACAGACTCGCCAAGGCAAATAGCGCCTTTGGAAGACTACACAAAAGAGTCTGGAAAAACAACCAACTGAAAAACCTCACAAAGATAAGCGTATACAGAGCCGTTGTCATACCCAGACTCCTGTTCGGCTCCGAATCATGGGTCCTCTACCGGCACCACCTACGGCTCCTAGAACGCTTCCACCAGCGTTGTCTCCGCTCCATCCTCAACATCCATTGGAGCGCTTACATCCCTAACGTCGAAGTACTCGAGATGGCAGAGGTCGACAGCATCGAGTCCACGCTGCTGAAGATCCAGCTGCGCTGGATGGGTCACGTCTCCAGAATGGAGGACCATCGCCTTCCCAAGATCGTGTTATATGGCGAGCTCTCCACTGGCCACCGTGACAGAGGTGCACCAAAGAAAAGGTACAAGGACTGCCTAAAGAAATCTCTTGGTGCCTGCCACATTGACCACCACCAGTGGGCTGATAACGCCTTAAACCGTGCATCTTGGCGCCTCACAGTTTGGCGGGCAGCAACCTCCTTAGAAGAAGACCGCAGAGCCTACCTCACTGACAAAAGGCAAAGGAGGAAAAACCCAACACCCAACCCCAACCAACCAATTTTCCCCTGCAACCGCTGCAATCGTGTCTGCCTGTCCCGCATCGGACTTGTCAGCCACAAACGAGCCTGCAGCTGACGTGGACTTTTTACCCCCTCCATAAATCTTCGTCCGCGAAGCCAAGCCAAAGAATGAATTGACTGCTCTCTTTTATACAGTTAGGCAGACCATGGCTGCCATGT